>NC_057813.1:162537743-162567995 GCF_018294505.1 Triticum aestivum
TGCTCGGGGGGAGGCCTCGGGCGCGGAAGCATCGGGGCGGAGCGCGGGATTCGCACGGGCGGCGGCGGGCGGTGGCTCGGGCCCCGCGGGCCAGATATGGGATCGCGGGCCCGCGCGGTGGAGACGGTGGCGGGAGCGACGTGGCCGGAGGAGATTGGCTGCGGAGGCGGCGCGGGCTTCGTCCGGTCCGGGACGGACATGTCCGGCGGGCGAGAGGGGAAAAGATCTAGGGTTTGGGGGGATTCATCCGTGAATTTCGGGGGGAGGCACATATTTATAGGTAGAGGGAGCTAGCAGAGTCCAAATGAGGTGCGGTTTTCGCCCACATGATCGTGATCGAACGACCGAGAGCATGGAGGGGGTTTGGATGGGCTCATGGGCTGTGGTGAAGAGGGGCTGGGCTGCAAAGAGAAGGGGTTTTCGGGCTACGCGGTTAACCGTTGGAGTATCAAACGGACTCCAAATGGCACGAAACTTGACAGGCGGTCTACCGGCGATGTACCAAGGCCGCTTGGTAAGACTCGGTCCATTCCAAGAACGTTTAGCACCCTCTCACAACAAGAGACAAAAAGGGGGACGCCAGAGGACATAGGAGTGCCGGATTGCAAAACGGACAACGAGGAAAATGCTCGGATGCATGAGGCGAACACGTATGCAAAATGAGATGCACATGATGACATGGAAAAATGCAACACGCAAGCAAATGACATGGCAACAACAACGAATAACTGGCGGACACCTGGCGCATCAAATCCGGAGCGTTACAGAAAGTCGGGTCGTATTGTAAATGGCCCAACTGTGTTGTGGGCCTTTAGCAGGACGAAAGGGAAATCGGGCTAGTATTGGACCATGAAGGGTATGGGCCGTTAAAGGGCCAAAACTAAGGTCCGACTACAAATGGCCCAACTCATTTATGGTCTGTTAAAAGGCCGAAAGTCACACAGGGCCGGGAATTAGCCCAACACTTAAATGGGCCGCTAAAAGGACGAAACTCAGGTCCGGCAACAAATGGCCCATCAGATTTATGGGCCGTCAACAGGATGAAAGACACACCGGGCCGGAAACTAGCCCAACATTTATATGGGTCGCTAAAAGGCCGAAAGATGTACATCCTGAAAATTGGCCCATCCATTAAACGGGTCATTAATAGGCCGAAATCTCATCGGGCCAATATTGAGCCAGATATATAGCGGGTTGTTAACGGGCTCGAACTGACGATGGGTTGCAATGGTGTCAAATCTTTAACGGGCCGTTGACGGGCCGAATTGGTTCATCTCGTATGGGCCATGGGCTTAAATGGACCTGACACAAGTAGGCCTTATATGGGCTGGCCTGCTAATTTTTACTGGGCCGGCCTTTTCAGAGGAATGGGCCTCTGTTGGGCCATGCCACGTGTCGACGTACCATAGGCGTCTTCCGTCCAATGAGTGGATGACATCTGTCCCAACGTTGAGCTGACACGTGTTTCCTCCAGCCAATGATGATTTTACACGTGGAAAAACCCCATTGGTCGGGGCTGTTAACGGGTTATCGAATCCAAAACCCGACCCGATAGCTTAACGGCGTTTCGTTACGGTGGATGCCACGTGTCGGTCACCCTTGACGAAAGCACTTCTGTGACGCGCGATTTATCGTCATGGAAGTGGACACTTCTGTGACGATAATTTTGGTAATGTCATGGAACATTTCTACGACAACACAGGTATGACTATCTTGATTCTGTCATAAATTTGTCATG
Source organism: Triticum aestivum (assembly GCF_018294505.1). Taxonomy (NCBI): domain Eukaryota; kingdom Viridiplantae; phylum Streptophyta; class Magnoliopsida; order Poales; family Poaceae; genus Triticum; species Triticum aestivum. The sequence goes on from NC_057813.1 coordinate 162,539,482, forward strand.
GATGTACATGCATGACAAAAAATGCGACCTACTGTGACAAACACGTATCATCACGGAAGTGTATTTTTTTTGTAGTGTCTGGTGCAGCCAGTACTACGAGTACTACAACCTTGAGGGTGGTGCCAAGGACGAGGACGAGGATGAGGACGAGGACACGGTCGACTTCAGCAGGGGGACATGGAGTCCACCAACGGCAGCATCTCGCCAGGACAAGTCATCGACGTCTCATCTCACATCGGCGATGCATAGGCTGGCGCGACGGCGGATTTGTTAAAATTATGCGTACTTAGGCCTTGTTTTTAATGCCGGTATTTTGTTAGACCAATGTTTAGGTAAACTGGCTCTGTTTAATTACTAAAATTGCTCGATTCAGTAAGTATGGTCTGTGTGTTGTACGCTCTTTTGTGTGCCCAAATTAGCAAGCGATGTTAAATTATGCAATGACATACCCGGGGAAATTTCCACCAAAATTTGAATTGTCAAACTCATGTCATGTGCATTAAGCAGAAGAATCATCTGCGATGCACACTATCGTTCAAAGTGAATGGTCTCCGGCGGCACCACGCGCAAAGGTTCTCTCCACATTTCAAAATTTTTGGCCTACCACCGAAATATCTACCCTCCCCCTTCCCCATCCCCTTTTCTCCCTGACCACAAGTCACATTTCCCTTGTTTCCCCCTCCTTCCTTCCTTCCTAAGCTATAGCCGCTTCCTCGCTTTCTTCCTCGCTCTCGCCATCTCGCATCCTACCACCGGGGTCGCCCTGGTCTTCTTCAAAGACCTCCCCAGCGGCTCCTCCTCCTCCGACGACTCCTTCACCACCTGGGTATGCCTCTCTTCTCTCTGTCGGGCTATGATTTGGAATGAAGGATTTTTACCCGACGGTCGATTTGAGTCATTTCTTCCTCTTGTTGTTTCGTAGGACCATCAGTTGCAACAAATGGAGCAGGGTGGCTAAAGATCTGTCTGCTCGTTGTTACCATCAATCTCCATGCGTGAAGCTAGTTGCGTTTGAATCTGTGGGAAGTTTCTGGCATGTGCAGAGAAGGTTAGACCATCTTTTGTCGTTACAAATCATTTGTTAGATGTGATTCAAATAGTGTCACGGTCCCAACCCATTCATACCACACCTTCAACCAAAGGCTTCCTAAGACAGTGTCACAGTTTGTACCTAGTATCTAAAATGTTGCCATCTCGTCAGTGGTGCCATTAGAAAATTATTTGGCACCGCTTCTATAGTTTGTGGAGCCAACTTGTCCACACATCTGAGTAGACATGTAGTAAAATACTAAATCTTTATGGCATGAAGGAACTGGGCATCAGAGCAACTAGGTGATCAGAGTTCGGGTCCCTGATTTTTTTCCATTGCATTGGCTCGCCAGTGCAGGGCACCGGTGCGAGATGTAGCAAAAGTTGTCTTTACACCGGCTTTGGCATACATAGTGGATGGTCTTAGTGCTATTAGTTCTATGTTACTAAATTTGTGCATGTACACACCTGTTAGTATCAATTTGCTATCATCCAAACATTGTCGCTATGCTTTTGCAGTTATATTTACCTTCCTATTAAAATGTTCAATTTGTTATCTATAGTACATGAGTAAGAACTTGTAGCGTTATTGTAGTTAATTATAGCTTCTGATGTTTCAGAATTTGGTTGTTGTGTCAGTAGCAATTAATTCATTTGCACATTGATGTTTTTGAGAAGATATGTCATAATTAACCTATTTCTTCAATTTTTTGAAATAAGTATTGGTGATTTTCTATGTTGCTATAAACCCATTTTCCCTACAATTGTTACTTATCTAGTTTTAAATATTATAGGATGAATGGAAGTGTTCTTACTTGGAGTGGGTTGATCAAGAGTGGCCACAGTCTTTGCAGATGTGCCTAGCAAAGCTCTAGAGCATGTATCAGGAAGAGACCAGAGGTAGGCTTAGAGATAGTGTTATCAACGCTGAAGAATATTTGAAGATGTGGGATAAAAAGAGGAAGGTGGAGAATGAGCTCAGATTTTTTAAATCGAACTTTGCTAAGATGGTGTTGGCGAAGGAGGAGGCACTTTTCCAGTTGGCCAGTGCAAAACAGGTTCTTATTGAACTGAAAGCAGAGGTTGATAAGGCGATCCTGGATTATCTCAATTAGGGAAATGAATATATTGTTCTGATATTGTTCTTATGAAGTTGAACTATCTATATGATGTACTGTGTTTATTTCCGATAGCTATCGCACTGTGATGTTAAAATATATCTATGCGCCTGATATGAAATTGATAAAATGTTGTTCGATATGAAATGTGAGTTTGTGTAATATTGGAATTATTAATTATTAACTAATAAACTGGATAAATGGGTCACAGAACTTTGCAAATGGTTCTACAAGCAAAAGTGACTGTGATGGATAGCCCAATGCCACACAGTTTTCTTTATCAAATCATGTGTGATGTAGTTGATAAAAGCAAACGGTTAATCAAGGCAGAGCGTGTGTGATAGTTACACCTATCACACACGAGCCAATACATAAACCTGTGTGGGATGTACATATGAACGGAGACATTTTCCCTGCATTGGCTGTGTGGGATGTACATACGAACAGAAATGTTTTCCCTGGATTGACTGTGTGGGAAGTACATACGAACGGAAACATTTTCCCTGGATTAACTGTGTGGGATATACATAAGGATGGAAACATACTCCTTGGATTGACTATGTGTGATATACATACGAACGGAAATGTTTTTCCAGGATTCACCGTGTGGGATGTACATACAAGCGGAAACAATTGGGTTTTGATGCCTCGCCCGATCACACACGAGCTCATTTTGCCCCAGCATGTGTGCCCAGAGGGCCTATCTCAGACGGTTTCTGGGTCGTGTCGGAAGGAACCCCCTATCTCCCACACTCATTTGGCAATGGTTCCAAATGCCATCGTGGAAAGGGGTTAAAAACTGTTTGTATAGCACCGACGCGTACCAGTGCATGAGAGTGCAACTATTTCTATAAAATATAACCACCACCGTTCTCTAAAGATATAGTTGAAGCACTATCACAACTGCTAGCTCAGAAGATATAAGTGAAACACATAGAGTATTCTAACAAATCATGAATTAATGTGTGTCTCTCTCAAAAGGTCTGTCCAAAAAACAATGATTAAGGTAAACTAAAAAGAAAGCAAAGCAAAAACTACCATGGCACAAGACGCTCCAAGCTCTAAGTGACATACCGATAGGGGATGCCATCCATGGCATCCCCAAGCTTAGATGCTTGGATCTTCCTTGAATATTACCTTGGGGTTCCTTGGGCATCCCCAAGATTAGGGCCTTGCCTCTCCATATTCCTTCATCCATTGTTTTCCCACCCAAAACTTGAATACTTCAGCATACAAAACTTAACAAAAAACTTTAGGTACTATTATGAACCCATTAATATTTTATTATTACATAATACATATGGTATTCTAACTTCTACATGACTTATACCCCTCGATATAATCCATAACATCATTAAAACAAGTAAACTATGCAATGAAAATATAATCTGTCTAAAATAGAACAATGTGTAATGATCTGAATAGAAATCATACTTCTGTAACTCTAAAAATTCTGAAAAATTAGGAAAATGTGGGAAATTTGTATGTCAATCATTTGTAAAACATTCAAGTAATAAAACGACCCAGTGATTTTTAAAAATTCCTAGACTGAGCATAAAATTTTGTGTTTTTTTCACAGAATCAAATCTACTATCAACCAAATCATCCCAAAGGCTTTACTTGGCACAAAAACTAATTAAAACATAAAAACACAATCATAATTGTAGCATAAATGTGTCCACACACAAAAAGAGAAAATAAAAATGGAAAATCTAAGATAACTATTGGGTTGCCTCCCAACAAGCGTTATTGTTTTATGTCCCTAGCTAGGCGTATGGCATTATTTCAAGTGTTGCCATCCTTCATATTCAAATCATTTTAGTTAAATCTTCAAAATATTCTCTTATTAATTCCCTGTTCTCATGTTCTACTCTTCGGGTGGGAGAGCTTAAATAGTTGAAGGGACTTTGTTTGGTAATTTTAACATTGATAACTTCAAACTCCGAATCATCACCATAGAGATCCTCATATAAAACATGTATTTTCGTCATCAATTGGATCCCTAGCCACGCTTTCAAACCACACTTCACCGAATCCTTCATCAATTCCCTTAGTGATCCACTTAAATGTATCACAAGTATTGTGGTACAAGGTTTTAATTAGAGCATAAGGAACTCACTTTCTAATATTTTCACGATAAGCAAAATAATCATTGGATTCCAACCTGCGTATGGTGTCTTTACATGAAGGATACCTTCTATTGGAGGAACCTTAAGATATATTTTATAAAAAGCAAAGATGTCTCTAGCTTATCGAATTATGTAGTCAAATTCATGCATAAGAATAATAGTGGCAATCTTTTTAGCCCTAGGATTATGGATGTTGGGAAGTTAAAATAATACATTTTGTACGGATGGATAAGTATGCAAGAATTTTCTTTCTAAGTTAAGCAAAAGAATAGCAATAGCATCCATATAGCAATTGGTTTTGTCGAGAATAGACCCTTTGATTAATGGTATTACTCCCGTGCAATTAAAGAATTCCTGAATAATATGCTTCCCAATAATATTCCCAGTACCGACATGATAAGTTTTGGTTTTAAAGACCGTGGGATTTTCAACATGAGGAACTTCATCCTTAAGAGGACCATTGTTAAGATCAAATATTTTAGCTTCTTCCTCAAGAAACTCACTAGCACTAACTTCACTAGCACTCTCAAAGATAACTTTCTCAAATTCAGAAACATGATTGCAAATTCAAGCAAGCAAACGAGCAAACATTTTTTTGTTTTTGATTTTTTATGAGAAGCGGGGGAGATGAAAATGTGAGGCAAAGGCAAATAAAAAGTAGAGCAACTATTATTATAGTTTGTGTAAAGTTACATGATAGGTTTTGATGATGTCTCCCCGGCAATGGCGCCGGGAATTTTTTCTGCTAGTTGTGAGCTCCATTGGGATTTTCAACGAAGAGGAGGGGAGATGCAATATAGTAGAGATAAGTATTTCCCTCAGTGAGAACCAAGGTTTATCAAACCAATAGGAGAATCACGCAAAGCCTCGTGAATAGCACTTGCACACACGAAAGCAAATACTTGCACCCAACTCGGAAGGCAACAAGGATGATGTAGAAGCCCTCCACGATCGGTTCCCCCTCCGACAGAGTACCAGAAAGGCATGCTGATGGGATCACGGAAGAGCAGAAACTTGCGGCGGCGGAAAAAGTGTTTTGGGTGGCTCTTTCGGTTTCCCAATATTCGAGAAGTTATAGAGGTCTAATTAGGTCATGCGGAGCCTCGTGGACCCACAAGGTAACAGGGTCCACCCCCTAGGTGCGCCCTGTTGCCTTGCCATCTCGTCATTTGTCGTGTGGTCTCCTCCCAAAGCTTCTAGGGTCTCTTATGTCCAGAAAAAAAATCATCAAAACATTTCGTAGCGTTTGGACTTCATTTGGTACTGATTTTCTGGAAAACCAAAAACAACCGGAAATCAACAAATGGCACTAGCTATTGGGTTAGTAGGTTAGTTCCCCAAAATGACATAAAATAGTATACAAATCATATAAAGTATCTAAGATGGATAATATAATAGCATGAAACAATAAAAAATTATAGATACATTGGTGACGTATCAACCGACACATCTCACCTACGGTTTTGCAAAGTATCATGAAGCAAATGGTACGTGATATGGTAATCAAAGTCTCAGTCGAATGCCATTCGCGTAATCATAGGGATCAACTTGGACGTCCACGGTTCCACTATCGGTCAATGAATGAAGGAGTTTTGCTCATGTCTATGTGTTATCGAACCTACAGGGTCACAAGCTTAAGGCAATCATGGTCTGTTGAGGGTTTGTAGGATGAGAGTATCGAGCACTTATTTTTGGAGTTGTTTCATTAATATTTGAAATAGTTTCTAGGGGAGCCGGAAGCGTTTCGGGGTCACTGGAAGGGTTTTGGAGTTTATCGGGCAATACTGGGTATTACCGTTAAATAACATATAGGTGGATCTTTTTTTGGTGGTGTTAAAATAATAATAATAGGCTCTAGTATTTATTTGGAGGATTTTATATTTAATTTAATACCAACGGGTTTTAAAAGGCTAAGAGGTGGAGGGAGAATTGGGCCACCAAGGCCAAATGGGGGAGGTGCCCACCGTTCCCCCTTTGGGAGGCTGAATTGGGGAGGGGGAAGGACTCCTCCTTCCTCCCTTGTGGCGTCCCTCCTCTCCTCCAACTTATATATACTAGAGTCTTTGGGCACTTTCAAAGATGCAAGTTTTGAGCCTCCAGTAGTTCTCTATTTCTACTTCGAGTTGGTCCTAGTTGATCAATCAGAGCTTGACCTAGTCCCTCTAATCCTCATAATTAGAAGCACAATGTGGTTCTAATCTCCTCCCTCTAATTCTCTGGTTACGATTAGCTCTGGACGATGAAGTGCTCCCGGATCGTGAAGGTCGTATGCTTGCAACTCGTAGAGAAGTCGTGCTTTTGATATTACATTCGAGGGATTATTCATGTGCAGTTCGCGGGATCATTCACCCATGGTGGAGGGACTCCAAGTATGATCTACGCCAACTTGTCTATTTTCGCTGCTACTCAGAGTCGATAACGATCACGATCCAAACTGTTTATGCATCTTCATATTGTTCCTGGTTGACCGTAGGGCAATTTTTAGTTTTCTACTATGTTTCCCAAAAGTGGCATGATGAGAGGTTTCAATCTAGATCACATGTGAAATGTGAGGGTTTGATGTTCTTTCTATGCTTCCCTCGAGTGTTGCGTCGGTTGAGTTCATTGGCCACATGATGTAGCTTTGTGTAAAGTTCTGACAATTGATCCACTCCCGCTGTCGAGGATTTGCTAATAGTTCTTTGGGCTTCATCATTTTCAAGAATAGTGATCCATTGCAAACATAAGAGGGCGATGAAGATGAACAATCTTCTAGGGGTCATGCATATTTGGCGACGTTTAGTGTGGGGCTAGAGATTTTTAACTAAGTCTCTTCCCTCACAGACCCTGAAAGTTAATCTAGCAATAAGAATTGTCGCCTTGATGGTGATCGTAGGTAGCGAGTGTTATCCGGAAACCCCAGAAGCCATGTAATTAAAAAAATTCAAACCAATTAGAGGATGCCTAACTTGGTTTTGCTGGTTTGCATATGATGTGGCATATCCTTCGTAATGACAATGAGTTTATGTATAAGATGGTTATATGTTGTAACATTAGGTAGCTTGCACGTCACTCCATGATAGTTGGAGCCACAGGATTGATACTTAAAACAGATTTAGAGATAGCCTACAGGTTACACGTGATGGTGCCAAGTGTACACATAGGACCCCAACATGGAGAAGGCGTACCAGGCGCGGGAGGAGGGGCTGAAATTTTCGTGGCATGGCAGTGTTTTCTGAAATTGGTGCCACGTCGGTGTTTTTGAAATGCTCACCACGGAAATGTTTTCTGAAATTGCTGCCACGACAGCGTTTTTGAAACAGCTTCCACGACAATGTTTCAATTGAAAATTAAAGAGGACCACGAAGACTTCCCGGTGCCCAGGGTTATACCATATCATGCTATTATGAATTGCCTAAGATGTTATCCCTTTGTTGTTTGCACCCTTTGACTGCGTAGTAGTCAATTATTAGGTTGGTCTCTCACATAAAATACCAAGTTAAAAGGTGCTCTTCCTAGTGTAGCAACCGACTATAACATGTGGCTTTTTGGAGTACTACATGCTACCATGAGTACAAACAAATCATGAAGTGTAAGGCGGGTGAAGGTAGGACCTCACAAAAGGAACACCCGATCATCTTAAAGTTCTGGTAGGAAAGTTCTCAGCTTGGAGCACAAAGCATCGAAAGATGAACAAGAGTCATATGGAGATATGACCAGCAAGTTTGCCCACCGGTTGAAGTTCACGTCATCTGTGATGCTACCATCCATGGTTGTGAACAAGATCAGGATCTTGAATCAGCCACTTTGAATTATGAGAGATATTGATTTGAGTGGGAATGCACTTTATATTAAAATTTGTTTAAACACTAGTGCTAATTAATCTTTCCCTTATATATAATAATAAAACAGGGATTGACTCCTTGGGTTCACCGTCAAAATACGCTTCTTCCTATGAATTTACACTTTCAGATTTTTTTCAGCTATATTATTTTCTACATCCGAGGTAGTACTACTCCGCCACGGTCTGTTCTGTCATTACGTCGCACGAAAATCGTTAACGTACCTCCTAGATTAGTTAGTTTCGTTGCTGGGCTTGAGCCTGCATAGAACAACTTTTTTCCTATTTTTTCCTTCTCCACCCGCCTTCACCGGCGACCACCACCAGCGCCCGTCGCGCATCTCCGTGCGCCACCCCGAGGCCCCAGCCAGGCTGCGCCGCTGTCCTCCGCAACCCCGGCCTCCTCCTCAACATCGCCTCTCCGAACAAAGGAATTAACCCCGCAAGTGAGGGAGCAAAGGAATAAATAATCTCTGCAATAATAGGAGCTTACAATCAGCAACATCGGATTCAACATCTTCGGTGAAGAAAGCAGAGATGCAGATGGGATAATAAAGAACGAACGCAAAGAAGAGTCCCGGTCACCGTTACCTAGCCCGAGTGGCCCCGCCGCACCGACACTTCCATTGGCAAGGGCCGGCTTGCCCGCGCGCAATGCGGCCCACGCGAGCGAGGCGAGAAGGACGGTGCGCCCACGCGAGCGAGGCGAGAAGGATGGCCTGGGACGGTCGATGGCGGCACGCTGTCATCATTGTCCTCATGCATGGCGAGGCAGGGGTTGCAGGGGAGGACGAGCGACAGCGGCCGGCGAACTCGAGGAGGTGGCGGCGTGACATGTCCGGGTCGGAGGAAACACGGTGCAAACATGTCCATGTGATGGCAGCAGCGGCGAGGCTCCCTGCGGGGGCTCCCTGCATGGCCAAGGAAAAGAGAAAGAACTGGGAGGTAGGGAAGGGAGAGAGGAAGGAGAAAGGAGGGTGTTGCGAGGAGGCGCTAGAGCTCCGGTCGGGCGATGCGCGCGAGGGCGCGGCATGTCGATTTGGCCAGATCAGAAGCACAAGTCCGGTTGACTGGGGCAGACGACTAGATTAGGCCGCCGGCAGGGCAGAGGAGCTCCAAGGCGCCAGCCATGGCGCCCTCTAGGTTCCTCGCCATGTGCTGCCCTGGCTCTGGCCCAGCCATCACGGCCCCGCGCACGTGCATTTGTTCTGGCTGACTTGGACGGAGAGGAGGAAGAGAACCAGCCCTAGATAGGATGAGATGAGGAATGGCAATCTGGATAAGAGAAGCCGAGGAGTGGAGATGGGTTAAGGGGCACGCAGTGTGGGCGGTCGGTGCTTTTCTCTAATGAAATGAGATGAAATTGGTCTTGTACCGGCTGGAAGCTACTGGATTCATGTGTGCTAGCACCCATTTTTTTACTGGAAGAGCACCGACTACTTCATGTTGTTTGTCTTTCAACTTAGTACAACTTTATACACAATTTTATATTATAGTTAGTAAAAAGTTAAAACACTTATTTTGGGATGAAGAAACTATAATAATTAAAAGTAAGTAAAATATTAAAAATATATATTTGGGGGACAAGATATTTGAAGCTCAACGGTGAGATATTCCTCGAATGTCATCGATGCCATCGATGAGATAGGGAGCTGGAGAGAGCGAGGGATGAAGAATAGAGAAAGTGAGAGAATAGTGCATCTTGCTCGCGCTCTGTTTCGCCCCACATGACAACTGGGAGGGGGAGCACTACCCTCTGTTGTACCATCTCACACGCAACTCTGCATACCCTAATCTTGATCCTCATCGAGACCCAATGATAATGTACGTGGAAGTGTTCATGTTGGCATGGAGAGTGTGCTCCTACTGTTGGCACAACGTGTCAACAAAAGAGCGGCAAACATTGTAAATTCTTTACTTTCTGGCCATCATATTTTTGAAGTGGGAAAGCATAAACATGAATTAATGTTGATAGGAATTATGAGATATAGGAATTAATATATGATATATTTGAAACTATTACAGGTATGTGAATGATGCACAATTAGTTTAGCGTCGAAGGAGTAGCAGCTGATCTAGCGGATCGCTAATTGTTTAGATTTTCATAATTATTTTTACAAAGGATTGTTAACTAACAACAACTTATCACATAATTTATTTTCTTTAGAGCGAGTTGAAGAAGTAGGTTTTATTAATAGAGAAAAAGATTACAAGCTTTTGAAATACAATGAGTTCTTCATAAAGTGGATCCTTATGAGTCTTAACCAATTTAATTAAAAAATCTTATAATTCATCATGACAGGTAACACTCGAATACCATATGAACTCTCAGGATTTATTTTATACCTGTTGCAACGCACGGGCATTTTTGCAAGTTATGATAAAATATCTAAGTGAATCTTACGTTGTGGATCGCAATAGTTTCAATTTCGCTCCTTTGTTTGAGAAAGAAAAGTTAGCTGCGGTAGTAACTTCAATGGGAAAACTACGATGGTGGAATGTGTGGTACGAAGTCTTCCTAGAGTAGAACATATTATGTACTCAGATCCGTCCAGCTAAAGGTTCAAGAGTGGCTCAAGTATCCAGTTAGTACTATATTGTTACATAAGTCACAATAGACACATACTCCCATGATAGTTCCAAGTGTTAGTCGTTCTGTTGCTCTCTTATGTTATTTACTTTTCATTCATGCTTTACCCAAAACTACTATTTATTTCTGTACTCAATTTGCTTTGAGTCTTTAATTACTTACCAGCACGATTCCATAAGTCACCACAAGGGACATAAATCCAATTCATATGCTTCCAATGGGAATGATATTCTTACTTCTAAAAAGCTACACCTAAAACTTCTGCCCTCACTAGTACGCATTGGTGCTATACAAACGTTTTTTAACCCCTTTCCGCGACGTCATTTGGAACCGTCGTCAAGCGAGTGTGGGCGATAGGGGAGTCCTTCCTACACGACCCATAAATCATCGGGATAGGCCCTCCTGGGACACCAAATGAGTTCGTGTGCGATCGGGTGACCATGGAAACCCAATCATTTCCGTAGGTATGTACATCGCACACGGTGAATCCCAAAAAACATTTCCTTAGGTATGTACATCCCACATGGTGAATCCTAGAAAAACATTTCCGTAGGTATGTATATCACACACAATCAATCCAAAGAATACGTTTCCGTTCTTATGTACATCCCACACAGTCAATTCAGGGAAAACGTTTCCGTTTGTATGTACATCCCACACAGGTTTATGTATAGGATCATGTGTGATACGTGTAACTATCACACAAGCTCTACGTTGGTTAAGAGTTTGCTTTTATCAACTACATCACACACGATTTGATGAAGAAAATTGTGTGGCATTAGGTTATCCATCACAAGCGCTTTTACTTCTAGAACCGTTTGCAAAGTTCCATGACCCATTTCGCAGATTTATTAGTTAACAATTAATAATCCAGTATTACAGAAATTCACATTTCATATCGAACATCCGTTTGCCAATTGCATATCAGGCACATAGATATATTTTAACATCACAGTACGATAGCTATCGGAAAACAACACAATACACCATATAGATAGTTCAACTTGATAAGAACAATATTAGAACAATATATTCATTTCCCTAATTGAGATCATCCAGACTCGCCTTATCCACCTCTGCTTTCAGTTCAATAAGAACCTGTTTTGCACTGGCCAACTGGAAAAATGCCTCCTCCTTCGCCAACACCATCTTAGCAAAGTTTGATTAAAAAATTATGAGCTCATTCTCCACCTTCCTCTTTTTATCCCGCATCTTTAAATATTCTTCAGCTTTGACAACACGATCTCTAAGACTACCTCTGGTCTCTTCCTGATACATGCTCTAGAGCTTTGCTAGGCACATCTTCAAAGACTGGGGCCACTCTTGATCAACCCACTCCAAGTAAGAACACCTCCATTCATCCTATAATATTTAAAACTACATCAGTAACAATTGTAGGGAAAATGGGTTTATAGCAACATAGAAAATCACCAATACTTATTTTGAAAAACTGAAGAAATAGGTTAATTATGACATATCTTCTCAAAAACATCAATGTGCAAATGAATTAATTGCTACTGACACAACAACCAAATTCTGAAACATCAGAAGCTATAATTAACTACAACAACGCTACAAGTTCTTACCCATGTAGTGTAAATAGCAAATTGAACTTTTCAAGAGGAAGGTAAATATAACTGCAACAACATAGCGATAGTGTTTGGATGATAGCAAATTGATACTAACAAGTGTGTACATGCACAAATTTAGTAACATAGAACTAATAGCACTAAGGCATCCACTATGTATGCCAAAACCGGTGTAAAGACAACTATTGCTACATCTCACACCGGTGCCCTGCACTGGCGAACCGATGCAACGGAAAAAAATCAGGGACCCGAACTCCGAAGCACCTAGTTGCTCTGATGCCCATTTCCTTCATGCCATAAAGATTTAGTATTTTACTGCTTGGTTGCTCGGATGTGTGGACAAGTTGACTCCACAAACTACTGAAGCGGTGCCAAATAATTTTCTAATGGCACCATTGATGAGATGGCAACATTTTTAGATACTAGGTACAAACTGTGACACTGTCTTAGGATGCGTTTGGTTGAAGGTGTGGTATGAATTGGTTGGGATCGTGATAGTGTCTGAATCACATCTAACAAATGATTTGTAACAATGAAAGAGGGTCAAACCTTCTCAGCTCATGCCAGAAACTTCCTCCCACTGTCCACAGATTCAAACGCAACTAGCTTCACGCATGGAGATTGATGGTGACAACGAGTAGACAGATCTTCAGCCACCCCGCTCCATTCGTTGCAACTGATGGTCCTAGGGAACTACAAGAGAGAGAAGAGAGGCATACCCGGGTGGTGAAAGAGTCGTAGTCGGAGGAGGAACCGCTGGAGAGGTCTTTGAAGAAGACCATGGCGACACCCGCGGTAGGATGCGAGATAGCGAGTGTGAGGAAGCAAGCTAGGAAGCGGCTATAGCTTAGGATGGAAGGAAGGGGGAAACATGGGAAATATGACTTGTGGTCGGTGAGAAAAGGGGATGGGAGGGGGGATGGTAGAAATTTCAGCGGTAGGCCAAAAATTTCAAAATGTGAAGGGAAACTTTGCGCGCGGTGCCACTGGACACCATTCACTTTGAACGATAGTGTGCATCGCAAACGATTCTTCTACTTAACGCGCATGGGATGAGTTTGATAATTGAAATTCTGGTGGAAATTTTCCCGTGTACGTCATTGCATAATTTAACATCCCTTGATAATTTGGGCACACAAAAGAGCGTCCAACACACAGACCAGACTTACTGAATCGAGCAATTTTAGTAATGAAACAGAGACAATTCACCTAAACATTGCTCTAACAAAAGACCAGCATTAAAAACAAAGCCTAAGTACGAATAATTTTAACAAATTCGCCACCGATCGGCCTATGCATCACCGGTGTGAGATGAGACATCGATGACTTGTCGTGGCGACATGCCGCCATTGGTTGACTCCACGTCCCCCCTGCTGAAGTCGCCCGTGTCCTCATCCTCGGCACCGCCCTCAAGGTTGCAGTACTCGTAGTAGTGGCTGCGCCAGAGCTCACATTGGTACTCCACCGCCGATTCCTCGATGGACAGACTCTTCTCTACCTCGACCTGGGCACGCGTAACTCCTCCTCCCGGCGCTCCTCGATCTCCGCCGACTCCTACATCTCCAGCTCCCGCTCGACGACCTTGTGAGGAAGCAGGTGCTCCATGGCCACCGCCGCCTTCTCGGACATGGGTTGCATGTTGGATTCTGAGGTGGCCTGGAATATCTTGGCGTGGATGGCCTCGACCCGGGCTAGGACGAAATCAGTGGCATGGACGGCAGCTCGAGCGATCTCGGCATTTGCAGCCATCGTCGCAGTAGTAGCTGCAGCCGTCTCGGCTGCTGCAGCAGCCCTGTCAGCTACCGCACATACCCTCTCGGCGAAATCGTCCGCGCTCAATGCGGATGCGGCGACACTCTTGGCGTAAGCGGTCGCGCTCTCAGCGCAGGCGGCGACACTTGGGGGACGCGGCCATCATACGGGCCTTCACGAAGCGTTTCCACGGCGTCATCTTTGCAAGAAGGGGGTGTGGGAATGGGGATCGGGATTTGTGGATTCGGGGGTTGCCGTCACCGGAGCAGACGAGCCGACAAAGCTTAAGGAGGAAGACTTAAATAGACCCGTAATTTTTCATCGCAAATGATTCCTACCAAACACCTATGTGTGATGGTGTAGATATTTTTTATTAGCTGTGAAAGACGAATTTGGAGTAAAGTGGCAATAGATGGTGTTTTAAATGTATGCGAAAATTTGTAGTACTAATACAATTGTCATGTCAAATTTAGAAAAATTTCAGGGGTCATTTGACCTTTTAAGACATTTAAGTGATTTTCTAGCCATTTAATGACCGTAATTTAAATTTGAACTACATGTACATGCAGCAGCTAACCAACAAGTTTTGAAAAGTCATATTTTGTGTACTTGTGTGCGATTTAATTCCACGTGCAGTAAATTGGAGGAAATTTTCAAACATATTAGTCTAACGACTATGACACAATTAAGCATGGAGTGCAATGGAATTTAAATTCAAAAAAATTCAAAACAAGAAACCTTGCTTGAGATAATGTCATACCACCAAGATGATGTGGTACAAAAATTGGCCTGTTTGACGAAAGTTTGGACACACGCACCCCTCACAAACCGGAGCAACTCACTAGAAGGCTCGTGGTTTCGAGAGGGAACAATGCATGTTTGCCGATGAACGGCAGATAGCTTCCTCTTACGGCCTTCAAAACTTTTTTACGTGTAATGTGCACTAATACTAACTGTCATGTGAATATTTGGAAAATTTTAGGGGTCATTTGACCTTTGAAGACATTTAAGTGATTTTCTAGCAATTTAATTACTGTAATTCAAATTTGAACTAGATGTACATGCAACGGCTAACCATAACGGTTTGAAAAATCATGTTTTTGTACTTATGTGCGAGTTAATTCCATGTGCAGTAAATTAGAAGGAATTTTCAAACATGTTGGTCTCTCAGCATTGACACATGCATGGAGTGCCATGGCATTTATTTCCAAAATATTAATAAATGCTCAGGAAAACATGAAACTTTGCTTGATGTAATGTCATGCCACAAAGATGATGTGGTACAAATTTTGGTCTGTTTGATGAAAGTTTGGACACACACCCCTCACAAACCGGAGCAACTCACTAGAAGGCTCATGGTTCCGAGAGGGAACAATGCATGTTTGATGACGAACGACATATACCTTCCTCTTACGACCTTCATAAAATTTCTACTGTAATGTGCACTGATACAAACTGTCATGTGAAAATTTGGAAAATTTCAGGGCTCATTTGACGTATTGAAGACATTTAAGTGATTTCCTAGCAATTTAATGACCGTAATTCAGTTTGAACTAGATGCACATACAACGGCTAACCATAATGGTTTGAAAAAACATATTTGTGTACTTGTGTGCGAGTTAATTCCATGTGCAGTAAATTAGAAGGAATTTTCAAAGATATTGGTCTCACGACATGGACACATGTACATGCATGGAGTGTCATGGCATTTTTATTCCAAAAAGTAAAAAAATGATCAAGAAAACATAAAACCTTGCTTGATGTAATGTTATGCCACTAAGATGATGTGGTACAAAAATTGGTCTGTTTGACGAAAGTTTGGACACACACCCCTCACAAACCAGAGCAACTCACTAGAAGGCTAGTGGTACCGAGAGGGAACAATGCATGTTTGATGATGAACAACACATAGCTTCCTCTTACGGCCTTCAAAATTTTTCTACGTGTAATGTGCACTGATACAAATTTTCATGTGAAAATTTGGAAATTTTCAAGGGTTATTTGACCTTTTGAAGACATTTAAGTGATTTCCTTGCCATTTAATGATGGTAATTCTAATTTGAACTAGATGTACATGCAACGGCTAACCATAACGGTTTGAAAAATCATATTTGTGTACTTGTGTACGAGTTAATTTTATTTGCAGTAAATTAGAAGGAATTTCAAACATATTGGTCTCACGGCATGGACACATGTACATGCATGGAGTCCCATGGCATTTTTATTCCAAAAAATTAAAAAAATAATCAAAAAACATGAAACCTTGCTTGATCTAATGTCATGCCACAAAGATGATGTGGTACAAAAATTGGTTTGCTTGACGAAAGTTTGGACACACACCCCTCACAAACCAGAGTAACTCACTAGAAGGATCATAGTTCCGAGAGGAAACAATGCATGTTTGATGACGAACATCAGATAGCTTCCTCTTACAGCCTTCAAAAATTTTCTATGTGTAATGTGCACTGATACAAACTGTCATGTGAAAATTTGGAAAATTGCAGGGGTCATTTGACCTTTTGAAGACATATAAGTGATTTCCTAGCCATTTAATGACCGTAATTCAAATTTGAACTAGATGTAGATGCAATGGCTAACCATAACAGTTTGAAAAATCATATTTTTGTACTTGTGTGCGAGTTAATTCCATGTGCAGTAAAGTATAAGGAATTTTCAAACATATTGGTCTCACGCATGGACACATGTACATGCATGGAGTGCCATGGCATTTTTATTCCAAAAAATTAAGAAATGATTAGAAAAACATGAAACCTTGCTTGATGTAATGTCATGCCACCAAGATGATGTGGTACAAAAATTGGTCTGTTTGACGAAAGTTTGGACACACACCCCTCACAAACCAGAGCAAGTCACTAGAAGGCTCGTGGTTCCGAGAAGGGAAAAATGCATGTTTGATGACGAACGACAGATAGCTCTCTCTTACGGCCTTCAATTTGTTTCTATGTGTAACATGCACTAATACAATTGTCATGTGAAAATATGGAAAATTTCAGGGGTCATTTGAACTTTTGAAGACATTTAAGTGAGTTTCTAGCCAATTAGTGACCGTAATTCAAATTTGAACTACATCTACTACCCATAATGGTTTGAAAAATCATATTTCTGTACTTGTGTGCGAGTTAAAAAATCATCAGACGATGTAAATATCTGGTGTTCCAAAAAGAAAATGTAAACTCTGGCAAGACAACCGACCCCACATGATTAGGACTATATTTCGCGCCTCGAGGTTTGGAAGGTGAGTGGCGGGATTTATTAATCAAACACGGTTCTTCATTGGGAACCGTCGGCTATTATGTTCACACATGGATTTTGCTATGGGAATCGTGTGTAACTCACACTACAGTACTCGTAAATTCCGGCGACCGGCGCGTGTATTGTTCCCATCGATCTTGATTCCAGCCGCCAATAAATACTACCTTGCTCACGTCGTCCCGCCAGCATTCTCATCTAGACCTCCCCTTGCTCACCCTCTCTCTCTCTCTCAATAAATAGGGGAGCCTCACTCTAATATAATAAGATGATCCAATAGTGTGATTGTGAAAATATGCATTTATGTGTCCTCAGCCAAAAAACAAGCATTTCAGCTCACTACAGGGTCAATATATATTGAAATATTTGTTCTTTTGGTCCAGGACACATGCAGTCATATTTTTTTCAATCCATCCGTTGGATCATGTTATATTATAGGTGTGTTGGCTCAGTATTTTTTTGAGGATTTTTGAGAACTTTTACACCGTCGAAAACCTTAACTAGTTATGTGGCAAGCTATTGTAGAAAATCCTACTCCTATATATATAGGTAAAACTGTGTCTATCATAGCTTGCCACAGAACTAGTTAAGGCTTGCTAAACATTTAACGGTTTAAGTAAAAAATATGAAATAAATAGGGGAGCCTCACTCTAATATAATAAGATGATCCAACAGTGTGATTGTGAAAATATGCATTTATCTGTCCTCGGCCAAAAAACAAGCATTTCAGCTCACTGCAGGATCAATATATATTGAAACATTTGTTCTTTTGGTCTAGGACACATGCAGTCATATTTTTTCAATCCATCCGTCGGATCATGTTATAGTATAGGTGTGTTGGTTCAGTATTTTTTTCAGGATTTTTGAGAACTTTTACACCGTCGAAACCTTAACTAGTTCTGTGGCAAGGTATTGTATATATATCAAATCTCTACCATGGCACCGCCAGTCTGCCCTCGCGCCAATGAGGAGTCGCCACCCCTCGAGGATGCTCACTCGAAGAGCAACGACGAGGACACCTACGCGCCGCCGGACGAGGTTGCGCTAGACACCCCAAATTTGGATTGGTTTTGGGGCCAGTATGATCTTTGTCTTTGGAAGTCGCTGCTGCTGGCTGAGAAAGCCAGGCAAGTGGCTTTCAAGAAGGAGATGGCGGACGAGGATGTCAGGTACCAGGCGACCTTTGAAGCCCGTGATGCCGCCTGGAAAAAGGAGGCGGAGGAGCTTTGGGGGTGGGCACGTCGTCGTGCGGAGGAGGTGTACAAAGACGGGTACCTTGCGAGGAAGGTCGCTAAGAGCCTTTTCACTACATAGAGCTGGGCTGATAAGCTCCATCGTGCCACCAACGAGGAGCTCCGGTGGGCGCCCAACTAAATGGCAAGATCGTTCGCGCGCGTCCGCCTGCAAGAGGCAGATCGACACGTCAAGCGCTGCGAGGCAAAAGAGGCAGAGTACTGCCTCCGCTCTGGGAAGACGCCGCGCACCAGGGAGATGCTGGCAAGGTGCTGCTGGAATACTGGCCCCAGGAGGGATTATTAGTTTTAGTATTGTTCCTTTTCAATTTTATTCATTGTATCTAGTAGTTAAGTATCATCACATATATGTGATGATGATGTATATATTCTGTGGTGAACTAATGAACAATTAATACTATATATAATATGAATTCCATTTTCTATCTGTTTTGTATACTAATTTGAATCTATCTTTTACCATCCACATATACAGAATGGAAAGCGTATAAACACACATTAAAACAGAACATATAAGAACAGAAAACAGAGTACACACATTGAAACGGAGCAATAAACAAAGCAATAGTATGATTGTTGTGAATACATAGCTATCAACGTCGAAATGATTCAACAAAATAAAACACGTCCATGAGACCATGACCAGTAGCCCTTGCCTACGGTAGCTCTTGGCTCTGCCTGAACTCGTGCAGACGTTCGTCCAAGCGGTCAACACGCTCGCGGTATATCTAGAGCGGGATCTCGAGCTCCAAGTTGGCTATTTCATCGGAGATCACCACCTTGAGGATGCGACGGCCATTTTCCTCTACCGTGCCCAGGTGGACACCTGGGCCAAGGAGGCGGTCGAGCCTACCGACCAGTGTGTTGGCATCGAGCGGGCCACGGACAAGGCAAACAGTGCGACCCGTGCAAACAGCGCGGCGGGCGTCCGGTGCAAGTATGGCGCGGCCGGCCTTTGGTGCAAGTATTGCACAGAGGGCCTATGCCCACTCCTGGCGAGGAATGGGGGTACTGACAAGACATGTACCCAGGTGCGACGCCCTGTCAACAGCAGGAAAGCACCAATGGATCCACCCTTGTTGTGCGGTGTGCTACACCTCTCGCTCTGCGGTGCTCCAACGCTCTCGCAGTGTGGCGAGCCGCAGCCTATCAGTGCGGACGCGCCTAGCTTGCTCTGCGGCGTGCCATCAATCATGTTGTGCGGCGAGCTGCATCGTCTCGGCGCTGAAGCTCCATGCACCAAAGGTCTGCTCAACCCTGATGATGACGCGCATCATGGCGTCGTCCATCGAGTTATTGGGGAGTGCCGCGGCCTCGACGGTTCGTGGCTCCTTCTAATTTTCCTCGTCGACGAGGTTGATGGGAGAGGCGGCGCTTTGGTGCGTTGGCAGGCTTGGAAAAGGTGGATGTGCTACAGGCTGCGCTTGTTGCGTCTGTGCATCACGCCGCATCTAGGTTTATGTGCAATATCGCTGGGTGGCGCGAAACAGGTGAGGAAATGGTGGGAAACACTAGCATGTTCATAGAACGCCATTAATTAATGGAAACTTACAATATAAAGGAACATCGAGCTAGCACAAGTAAATGATGATGAGATGAACACGGGCCACATTAAGGAACCCGTCGGTGATGAATTCATCAATCGTAAATGGTTGTACACTATCAAGTGTTTGCCCACAACACACACGACGTATTCTATCACAAACAGGTCGGATGGATCAACTATATGTCAATATACACATTATCAAAAAGTAATGCGGTAGACCTTCTTCAACATATGTTAGAAAGTAAAATGAAAATAAAAAACAAGGACCTCGAGGTTAAATTAGCTGAGGGAATGGGTCATTTCGGCCATTTGACCGATATGACCCATCCTATCAGTTAATTTAACATCAACACAACTTCCCATCCAGTCACCCATCTGATGGTGCTCCAGCCTGAGCACACTTAACTTGAGAGTTCTCTTAGATGAGCTATTGGTGGAATAGCTAGTCCTTGCTGATATAGGATGCCTCTTCGCATCCTTACGGTGCATCCGGATGACCGCCCATCCCCCAATGGCCAATACATGTTGCGCAGACAGAGCATATCACATACGTCTTATTAGGAGCAATCGTCTGTGTTATTATCGGTCTTCGCACACATTTCTAATTACAAACATGTTTGCCGCGTATCACACACATCTTGTTATATTGAACCGTTTCTATTCTCTTGTCTCAACGCAAACAGTTCATCCGAGTGAACCGCATGCTGTATATCGCACACACACCTTGATCTGGATTACCGTTTCTTTTGTGTTGCCTAATCACAAATAGTTCATTCGAGTGAACTGTATGCTGTGTATCGCACACGCCTTCATCTGGTTGCCCGTTTATTTTGTTCCTCCTCATCGCAGACGGTTAATTGAACTGAACCGTATGCCCAGCATCACACACGCAACTAAAATCTGAACCATGTTTGATGCATCCGTCATCGCAAACGTTTTGCACATTTTACACGGTTCTCTGACACTACCGTTTGCGATTATTGCATCGCACACAGTTTCTCGAAGGGTCTCTGATCATAGTGTCGCGTTAGCAACATCCTGCAGTAGTGACTTGCAGGCCATCATGGGTACACAGTGACATGTTCGTGTGTGAAGAAATTCTCATTGCATTTTTGCCAAAATTCCGACGTGGTAACTTTCCTACCAATATAATGGGAATGCCATAAAAACTATGTGCCAACTTTTGATGTGCCTTTTATCCAAGCATACACATATGTGGAGAGAAATCCAACAGTGGAGACGGATCATAAATCTGATTCACTATTGGCAGTTCAAGCAATATGAATTTAATGGTTCAAAATAGGTGATATTTGCTTTTTCGTCTGATACGCAAGCATGGAATGGTAAAGGGGTATGAGGGTCACTATAGTGCTAAAATACTTAAATTTTGTACCTAATGGTTTATTAGTAAAAAATCAAGACCCTTACTCTACAAAATCCAACTAGTGAATTTGGATGTACCATATCTGCACCAACATATCTGTGCACTATAATGCCACATAGGATTTAGGCCATGCTATAAGTATGTAATTGATCCTTCATGATTGTCCTTCTTTATTCAGATAGGAGCAGAGCCATGAATCAATAGAATGGGGCAAACCCAACTTACCAAACATTAGGGGGGCAAACATAAATTATTTAGCATTTTACATAAAACTTTATAGTATGTATATATAATTTTCTCAATCTAGGGGTGGGGGTGGGGTCATGGATCCCCCCACCATTGGCTCCATCATTGATCCCAATGAACAATAGGCAATTATTTTTGTGAAAAATATATTCGTGTGTACGTTATGGCTCAAGCTTTACACGTGTACACACACATAGGGCATGTTCGCCTCAAACCACTTTTTACAACAACACCATCTCCATTTCATATGACACGTGTGCTTCTCAATCACCAACCCCATGCGCGCCTTGCCCAAGGTACTCCCTATGAGAAGCCACCTTCCCAGGCCATCGATAAGCATCCAACATCGTCCACCAAATCACTAGCCATGTCTTCAAGAGATGGTCTATCCCGGAAGGCTATCCTCCGTTGCAACACTAGCATGATGGGGTCATCCTCGTGCTCGTCCTCCATGTTGTGGAATGAAGGTAAGGTGGAAAAGAAGGAGGTTGCGTGCACTGGCAAGCCAGAGCACACCTCCTTCAAGTGTTTCCAGTGCAACAAGACATTCCCAACCCAGCAGGCCATGGCTGGCCACTGCAGCGCCCACACCCGGGCTAGCTTCCGGAAGAGGGCAGTCGCCAGGCGCACCAATCAGATCTCAGATCCTCCTGCCATGGTTTCCATGCCTCGCAACTCGCCACAGCTTCCCCAACATCATAATGTTGATGCCATCCACTTTTGGCATTCACGGGAACATATCACAACCAGGAGCAACCCTATGTTGCCACTAGGTATAAGGTATGTTCCGTATGTTCGTCCAACTGGCAACCAAGTGATGGTGACGGTTCCATACCTTTAGCTACATGGTCATAGTACCATGACACCATCGATGATGGATCCAACTACAAATCCTGCATTAGAGCCTCTAGCACCATCTCCTAGCATGCCAAGATCCACACTGCTTGGCTGGAGAGCCTTTGTCCCTATCTATAGTGTGCCATCCCGTGGAGTTAATGTTGCTCCACCCAGCGATGCTTTGTCCTTGACGAATACACCAAGACGCATAGAAACTGATCTGACGCTCCAGTTGGGCTCTGGTAATAAATACACCCAAAAGAGGACACTACCTTTGCTCAAGTCACTAATAATGGCATCAAACATTCAGCAAGGTGCCAATCGTAGATGCAAGCTGGCAACAGATGGTGTTGATCAAGGTAACATGGGGGGAAGTCAGGTGGATTGCTTAGATCTGGAGTTACATTTGTTTCACTAGTTGTGTACTAAGGTGGAGCTTAATAAGGATGCACCCCAGCAATCTAATTGTGATGCAGTATGAGATCAATAATCTATATATTGCACAAGTAAATTTTGTGGAAACTTCTTAGACATGCAAAAGTGTTCTAATAATAATTTGTGGATGTATCATTGTTTGTTCTCAAATAAGGAAGTTCTACTATTCTTGTGTACACTCGACTATCAATTAATTAATAGCTCCATGTGTTTTCATGTTGTTATTTTCTTTGATGTTGGAAGAAAGTGTATCTTTCCAAAAGAACAGAAGGCCCTCATCTTATGAATCAAGTGATGCATACAACCTATTATATCAAAAATTTATTTATGGAAAATTATCTTGTCTGAACATAGAAGAAAACATCAAGTTGCTAGAACTTAGGCAAGTGGTGGTAAAATACATGCTTCCCCATAATTCTCTTCATGAGGGTATGACAGATATGGTGGTGGAGGACAAAAATTATGAGGTAATGCGGACTTTGGCGCTATTTTGCAACAATGTTTGACCTCCATCAGTATAACAATATCAAAAAGATATGCTCAAACAAAGCAAAGGCATGATGCAAACATCATTGTGCTTCTATTCTCAACATGGCATGCAACTAACATAATTGCCTCACCCAAGCTTTATATTTTTTCAGCAGGAAAAATATTATTTTCAACAATATTTCAGTATAGAAAGTAATAAGCACTTTAACCTTACATATCACCAGGACCCTTTTAATACACACCAATAAATTCTAGGAAGCATACTATTGAAAAGAGCATTTCAATACAAAACCAATGCAAAAAAGGATCAATTCAATTGGATAAAAGATGAGCAAGTTATGTAGTCAAAGTTTGGTCACATATCAAATAGAAAATAAGCAAAAAAATATTTACATTGAAATATGACGTTCGATACATTTCCAACATATCTATCTTTTTTGTTTGTTTCATGCTATTATATTATCAATCTTGTATAATTATGTGCAATTGTATATCATCTTTGGGAACTAACCTGATAACCAAGTGTTAAATGCAAGTTCCCGTTTTTGCCTATTTTATTGTTCCATAGAAAAACCATACCAAATGAAGCCAAACACGATGAAACCTTATGGTGCTTTTTTCTAGACCAAAGGAGACCATAGAAGCTTCTATGGGGGGGGGGAGTGTAACGCCCCGGATTCGATGCACCAGGTGTCCTTCAGTTATTCTCCGTCCTTGCCATGTCATTTTCTTGCGTGTTGCATTTTGTCATGTCATCATGTGCATTGCATACATGTTCGTCTCATGCATCCGAGCATTTTCCCCATTGTCCGTTTTGCAATTTGGCACTCCTATGTCCTCTGGCGTCCCCCTTTTGTCTCCTATTGTGAGCGGGTGTTAAACTTTCTCGGAATGGCCCGAGGTTTGCCAAGCGGTCTTGGTATAGCACCGGTAGACCGCCTGTCAAGTTTCGTGCCATTTGGAGGTTGTTTGATACTCCAACGGTTAACCGGGTAACCGTAAAAGCCTCTTTTGTCTTGCAGCCCAACACCCCTCCAAACTTGTCCAAAACCCATCCAAACGCCCGGCGCCCGAGTACGGATCTTCTTGTCCCGCTTCGTCCCGTCCAGATTTTCGGAGGTTGTTTTTACTAAGTCCCCGGATCTGCTGTTATTTTTAAGCCCTGTTCATCGCATCATATCGCATCATCTATAGCTCCGTTTCATGCATATGATATATCACAATGTTCATCAGGACATGCTCTACATTTTGTTCCATTGTGCCATGCTTGTTTGAGATCATCTGGATGCCCGAATCATCGTTGCAAGAGTGCTATATGATGTTAATCTGCTGAAACTGTTATAACTTGATGATTTGTCTTTTTTGCCATGTTTGATGTGTGGATCCTATGAGCATGAGCTCTACATGTGTTTTGAACTATGTCATGCCATCTTTACTGGGGTTCAATCCATGTATTTTTGTGAGTCTTGTAGTGAGTGCATAAAGCTTGTTAAGTAGGGTACTTGCTGTTGCTGTTTTGCTAGGCTGAATCTGCTATATCTTGATGCTATGTAAACCTGCTGCTACAAGTCATTCCATTCATAATATGTAGATGTTCACTAAGGATATTTTGTTACACATGTCATGCTATATCCATCCATGCCCCTGGTTGAATTAATATTCTAATGTAGCTTGTTGTTATCATGCTCCAAAATTACTAAATAATGTTGATGTCAGCCTGTTAACATTAAGTTCAGTTTGTGCCATGTGTTTTGCTAGTGATCCATGCACCCTATGAACTTTCTCTTGCCATGCTTAGCTTCATAAACATCTCTTATTACTGTTGGTTGCCTTGTCATGCCATGTATTGCTCTGTGGTGGGTGGTACAAGCTCACCAACATGCCTACTTATCGTTGTTCCTGCCATGTTTGAATCTGTCATATCATTTGCCATGTTTACATGGTGCCATCATATCTTATGATCCTTTTTGGCTCATGGTCAGTAAGGGAATTTTGTTCTATGCAATTAGTAGGTTCATGCAATGCCTTTTTTGCCATGTTAAGTTCTCGTAACATGCTGTTTGATATATCTAACAATTGCAACCTGATGTTATTTCTGCAAAGTCTGAAACTGTTATTATATGCAATCTTGCCATCTCTTTTTGAGCATGTTCTAGTGATTTATGGAGATAGCTCAGTGTTAATGTTTTGTTATCCTTTACCTGTACATCTTCTCCATGCCCTTTATTATCATGTTGGGGTGCTGTAGCATATAGTTTTGATGCTTACAATATGCCTAGTTGTTGTTTTCGACAGCTTGTCCTTTAAACTTGTATAGAGTGTATGTGTGGAACCGTTGCTCCGTTTTGAGTGTGCTCTATATGAAACTTGCTTGATTTTGCATGTAGTTTCATATTATCATGTTGCATCCTTGTTTTGAGGTGTTTGCTTGATGTTTGTATGCATTTTGCATCAATGCCATGTTTAACTTGTTTTGCTCATATCTTCTAGGCCGTAGCTCCGAATCTAATGAACTTTATATGTAACTTGACTAGAATCTCGTGTAGATCATCTTGGTGCATCTTAAGTTGTTGTTTAATAACTTCAACTTAATGTTTGTTCAGATCTGGACCAATTTCGAAATTTGCATATGAGGACTTACCGGAATTGTTAGATGTTTCTGGCCTCATTTAAACTTGCCTTCATGTGTTGTTCTTGTATGCATCATATCTTGCCATTAGTAGCTTCATGTAGTCTTGTCTTGCATCATGCTTGTTGTGCATCATGTCTTGTCTATGTGTGGTGTGTTTACCTTGTTGTGTGCTTCTTCTTGATAGTTCCCGTTTCGTTGCGATCGTGAGGATTCGTTCGTCTATGCTTGGTTCGTCTTTGTGGCTTCATCTTCATGGACTCGTTCTTCTTCCTTGCAGGATTTCAGTCAAGATGACCGCTACCCTGGATCTCACTACTATCATTGATATGCTGGTTGCTTTGTTTGATCACTTTTCTACGCTACCTATCAATTGCTCTTCAAGCCTCCCAAATTGCCATGTCAACCTCTAATCTTTTCACCCTTCTTAGGAAACCATTGCTTGGCTATGTTATTGCTTTTGCTCAGCCCCTCTTATAGCGTTGTTAGTTGCAGGTGAAGTTGAAGATTGCTCCATGGTGGACAGGATTATGTTGGGATATCACAATATCTCTTATTTAATTAATGCATCTATATACTTCGTAAAGGGTGGAAGATTCGGCCTTATGCCTGGTGTTTTGTTCCAGTCTTGCCGCCCTCGATTCCGTCATACCGGTGTTATGTTCCCGGATTTTGTGACCCTTACGCGGTTGGGTGATTTATGGGACCCCCTTGACAGTTTGCTTTGAATAAAACTCCTCCAGCAAGGCCCAACCTTGGTTTTACCATTTGCCTCACCTAGCCATTTTTCCCTTGGGTTTCCGAAGCCCGAGGGTCATCTTTATTTACCGCCCCCCGGGCCAGTGCTCCTTCAAGTGTTGGTCCGAAATGAGCAACCTGCAGGGCCACCTCGGGGAAACTTGAGGGCTGGTTTTACTCGTAGCTTGACTTATCCGGTGTGCCCTGAGAACAAGGTACGTGCGACTCCTATGAGGATTTGTCGGCACATCGGGCGGCTTTGCAGGTCTTGTTTTACCATTGTCGAAATGTCTTGTAAACCGGGATTCCGAGACTGATTGGGTGTTCCTGGGAGAAGGAATATCCTTCGTTGACCGTGAGAGCTTGTGGTGGGCTAAGTTGGGACACCCCTGCAGGGTATAAACTTTCGAGAGCCGTGCCTGTGGTTATGTGGAAGACGGGAATTTGTTAACGTCCGGTTCTAGATAACTTGACACCAGATTCAAATTAAAACGCATCAACCGTGTGTGTAGCCGTGATGGTCTCTTTTCAACGGAGTCCGGGAAGTGAACATGATTTTGGGTTATGTTTGACGTAAGTAGGAGTTCAGGATCACTTCTTGATCATTGCTAGCTTCATGCCCGTTCCGTTGCTTCTCTTCTCGCTCTTATTTGCGTATGTTAGCCACCATATCATGCTTAGTCGCTGCTGCAACCTCACCACTTATCCATTTCTTTACCCATTAAGCTTTGCTAGTCTTGATACCCATAGTAATGGGATTGTTGAGTCCTCGTGGCTCACAGATTACTACAACAACAGTTGCAGGTACAGGTTATGCGATGATCATGACACGAGAGTGATGCTTGCTTGTTTTGGAGTTTTTTCTTCTGCTTCTTCTTCGATTAGGGGATAGGTTCCAGGTCGGCAGCCTAGGCTAGCAGGGTGGATGTCGTTTGAGTTTCTGTTTGTGTTTCATCCGTAGTCGTATGGTGCTCTGATGTAAGATGTTGTTGTATTCGTGTGGCATTGTATGCCTCTTGTATTTATCCTCATCTATTATGTAATGTTGATGTAATGATATCCACCTTGCAAAAGCGTTTCAATATGCGGTTCTATCCTTGGTGGGACCTTCGAGTCTCTTTAGGATAGTATCGCATATTGGGCGTGACAAGTTGGTATCAGAGCCTCGACCGACCATAGGAGCCCCCTTGATTGATCGTGTAGCTTGGCCGTTGTTTAGTCTAGAAGAAAACTATTTTCGGAGTCTAGTTATATCGGAGAGTAGGAATTCTTTTTACTCCTCAGCCCCTTCGTCTCTCTGGTAAGGAATCTTGAAGTAGGTGTTTTAAATTACTTCTCTTCCCCTTCAAATTTTTTTTAGGGTCACGCGGTTAGTTTTTTGTTCGTTGGTTCTCAGCTTTTTTATCTGGTGCATTTCTCGTCAAGTTGACTCGAGCCTCTTCATCTTTGAGTTCAATCCTCAGTTGTTTTCTTTCCCACCCGCCCACCCTTCTTCTTCTCGAAGCTGGAGTTTTGTAATCGAGTAACCATCCCACTCGTGCGAAGTCTTTGCTTTCTTTCCTCAATGTTTTCAACCGGTGTCTTTTCTTCAAGTTATTCGTCGTTTCTTTCTTCCAAGTTGCCTTTGTTTTTCCCGCCCTCCCACCCTCTTCTTCCCGGA
>NC_057813.1:162568229-162574745 GCF_018294505.1 Triticum aestivum
CTTCCCGGAGCCTGAGTCTGTCTCGACCATCTATTTCATTTGTGTGGAGCCTCTTCAGTCTTCCCTCAATCATTTCAACTGGTCAATTCTTGTCTCGGTGGACATTCTTCAGATCTTTTTCTTCTCCGGTGGACTCAATTCAAGTTTTCCGGGTTGATCATATTCTTTTCCTCGGCTCAAGTGTTTCCCCGGCTCGTTCGCCTCTCGCCAGTTTATCCTTCCGGGGTGTTCAAGACATCTCAGGAGATTCGTCTCTGTTCCAATTAATTTGAGGTTATCACCTCATTCAAATATTTCAATCGTTTCGGTGCATCATCTACCTGTTCAACAATCTTTTCCAACGGTGTTATCTCTTTAGTGGGCCTTAACGCACATGTCTTTTCCCAGGATCTTACCTGACTCTTCTAATTTCCCGGAGCTATTCTCAAATCCTTTCCGAAATTTGACGTAAGTATGGATCCCATCAGTCAGATGCCTTTCCAAGATCAATTTCAAATCATTTTCATTGTTGGCTCAACCTCTTTGCTTTCATTCTCCCGGAGTATCTCAGTAATTTTGGTGGTGGTTCTCGTTGTCAGTTGAAGACTGAAGAAGTGTTTTTCCTCTAAATCTTGTCTATTCTCTCGAAGTTTCGTGGTTCTAGCTTCATGTTATCCTCTTGAATTATTCCATTTATCAGATATTCCTTTTCTTATCCATCCGGAGTATGTCAGGAGTTGTTTTTCCATTTCTTTTCACCGGAGGCCATCATTCCAGAAGAATTCTTTGTGCTCACATTTCAGCTACCGTTATCCAATTATCCCGGTGATTCATTCTCTTTCATCAGTCATTTTCCAATTCTTACGGTGGTTCGTTCAAGATTCTTTTTCCTTGATTATCATTCAATCCATTCGTTCTTTCGAAACCTACCGGTGGTTCATGAAGACCTTCTCAAGTTTGCGATATGTCATTTCTCAATCCTTTTCAAGAGGAATAAGTTGCATGCCAAATCCGCTCATCACCCATTAAATTGGATGAGGATAAGCATAACGTAATTCTTATTCTTATTTCATCATCGTCTAGTAATCCCTTTTCTTTGGAGTTTGTTCTTGATGAATAAATTCTAGTTCCAAGTGTTTTCATCTTTTCTTTTCCGGAGTTCAATTTCCTCGGCCATTTCGTCGGAACCTCCATGTGAATCATACCAAGCTTTAATCTTATTCTTTCATCCTTCATTCTATCTCATCATCCTTTTGTCACCGGAATTCTTCATGGTGGTTCTTCATGATTTAATTCATTCTTCAAGAGTTCATCAAGACTTTGTTGGTGGAGTTCAAGTATCTTTCTTCTCGTGTCTCGAAGTGGAATTAAGTCTCTATATTCTTTTGAATTGGAGTTTTACATTTCTTCGTTATTCCCAGATATTCAATCATTTGGTTGTGGCATAATTTCACCTCAAGTTTTGAGTTGTTTTGATAAGTCCACAACAAGCTTATTCTTTTGTTGTTGGTTTTCTCAACAACTCCGTTCAACCTTTCCTTATAAATTCTTTCCATTCCATTCTTTCAATTGTTTCAGAGGCATTGCATTGTTCATCTCGTCAAGTGTCATCCCATCTGGTGAAGCTCATGTTCTATTCCTCCATGTTTCAGCCGGAGTGCTGCCTAAATCCTTTCAATTTTATTCGTTTCTTATCTCGTTCTAACTGGAGTGGTTTCAGAGTCTATCTTGTTTCCATGAGCTTTTGATTCTCGTCATTCTTGTCGTTCCTCTCTTCTTCTCGGGTGCTCTCGATTCATTGCTTCGTGTCTTGAGTTCTTGTTTCACCTCATCCCTTTTTCCTTCCGTCTCGGTCGTAAGATCTCGGGACGAGATCTCTTGTTAGTGGAGGAGTGTTGTAACACCCCGGATTCAATGTGCCAGGTGTCCTTCAGTTATTCGCCGTCCTTGCCATGTCATTTGCTTGTGTGTTGCATTTTGTCATGTCATCATGTGCATTGCATACGTGTTCGTCTCATGCATCCGAGCATTTTCCCCATTGTCCGTTTTGTAATCCGGCACTCCTATGTCCTCCGGCGTCCCCCTTTTGTCTCCTGTTGTGAGCGGGTGTTAAACTTTCTTGGAATGGCCCGAGGTTTGCCAAGCGGCCTTGGTATAGCACCAGTAGACCGTCTGTCAAGTTTCGTGCCATTTGGAGGTCGTTTGATACTCCAACGGTTAACCGGGTAACCGTAAAAGCCTCTTTTGTCTTGCAGCCCAACACCCCTCCAAACGGGCCCAAAACCCATGCAAACGCCTGGCGCCCGAGTCCGGATCTTCTCGTCCCGCTTCGTCCCGTCCAGATTTTCGGAGGTTGTTTTTCACTAAGTCCCCGGATCTGCTGTTATTTTTATGCTCTATTCATCGCATCATATCTCATCATCTATAGCTCCGTTTCATGCATATGACATATCAAAATGTTCATCAGGAGATGCTCTACATTTTTTTCAATTGTGCCATGCTTGTTTGAGATCATCTTGATGCCTTAATCATCGTTGCAATAGTGCTATATGATGTTAATCTGCTGAAACTGTTATAACTTGATGATTTGTCTTTTTTGCCATGTTTGATGTGTGCATTGTATGAGCATGAGCTCTACATGTGTTTTTAATTATGTCATGCCATCTTTACAGGGGTTCAATCCATGTATTTTTTTGAGTCTTGTAGTGAGTGCATAAAGCTTGTTAAGTAGGGTAATTGCTGTTGCTGTTTTGCTAGGCTGAATCTGCTATATCTTGATGCTATGTAAACCTGCTGCTACAAGTCATTCCATGCATAATATGGAGATGTTCGCTAAGGATGTTTTGTTACACATGTGATGCTCTATCCATCCATGCCCCTGGTTGCATTTATAGCCTGTTGTAGCTTGCTGTTATAATGCTCCAAAATTGCTAAATAATGTTGCTGTCAGCCTGTTAACATTAAGTTCAGTTTGTGCCATGTGTTTTGCTAGTGATCCATGCAGCCTATGAACTTGATCTTGCCATTCTTAGCTTCATAAACATGTCTTATTACTGTTGGTTGCCTTTTCATACCATGTGTTGCTCTGTGGTGGGAGGTACAAGCTCACCAACATGCCTACTTATCGTTATTCCTGCCATGTTTGAATCTGGCATATCATTTGCCATGTTTACATGGGTGCCATCATATCTTCTGATCCTTTTTGGCTCATGGTCAGTAAGGGACTTTTGTTCTATGCAATTAGTAGGTTCATGACTTGCCTCGGTTTGCCATTTTAAGTTCCTGTAACATGTTGTTTGATAGCTCTAAACATTGCAACCTGATGTTATTTCTGCATAGTCTGAAACTGTTATTATATGCAATCTTGCCATGTCTTTTTGAGCATGTTGTAGTGTTTTCTGGAGATAGCTCAGTGTTCATATTTTCTTATGCTTTACCTGTACATCATGTCCATGCCTTTTATTATCATGTTGGGGTGCTGTAGCATATAGTTTTGATGCTTACAATATGCCTAGTTGCTGTTTTCGACAGCTTGTCCTTTAAACTTGTATAGTGTATGTGTGGAACCGTTGCTTTGTTTTGAGTGTGCTCTATATGAAACTTGCTTGTTTTTGCATGTAGTTTCATATTATCATGTTGCATCCTTGTTTTGAGGTGTTTGCTTGATGTTTGTATGCATTTTGCATCAATGCCATGTTTAACTTGTTTTGCTCATATCTTCTAGGCCGTAGCTCCGAATCTAATGAACTTCATATGTAACTTGACTAGAATCTCGTGTAGATCATCTTGGTGCATATTAAGTTGCTGTTTAATAACTTCAACTTAATGTTTGTTCAGATCTGGACCAATTTCGAAATTTGCATATGAGGACTTACCGGAATTGTTAGATGTTTCCGGCCTCATTTAAACTTGCCTTGATGTGTTGTTCTTGTATGCATCATCTCTTGCCATGAGTAGCTTCATGTAGTCTTGTCTTGAATCATGCTTGTTGTGCAACATGTCTTGTCTATGTGTGTTGTGTTTACCTTGTTGTGTGCTTCTTCTTGATAGTTCCCGTTTTGTTGCGATCGTGAGGATTTGTTCGTCTACGCTTGGTTTGTCTTCGTGGCTTCATCTTCTTCATGGCCTCGTTCTTCTTCCTTGCGGGATTTCAGGCAAGATGACCGCTACCCTGGATCTCACTACTATCATTGCTATGCTAGTTGCTTCATTCTATCACTTTTCTGCGCTACCTATCAATTGCTCTTCAAGCCTCCCAAATTGCCATGTCAGCCTGTAATCTTTTCACCCTTCCTAGCAAACCATTGCTTGGCTATGTTACCGCTTTTGCTCAGCCTCTCTTATAGCATTGTTAGTTGCAGGTGAAGTTGAAGATTGCTCCATGGTGGACAGGATTATGTTGGGACATCACAATATCTCTTATTTAATTAATGCATCTATATACTTGGTAAAGGGTGGAAGATTTGGCCTTATGCTTGGTGTTTTGTTCTAGTCTTGCCGCCCTAGATTCCGTCATACCGGTGTTATGTTCCCGGATTTTGCGTCCCTTACGCGGTTGGGTGATTTATGGGACCCCCTTGACAGTTCGCTTTGAATAAAACTCCTCCAGCAAGGCCCAACCTTGGTTTTACCATTTTCCTCACCTAGCCCTTTTTTCCTTGGGTTTCCGGAGCCCGAGGGTCATCCTTATTTACCCCCCCCCCCCCGGGCCAGTGCTCCTTTGAGTGTTGGTCCGAAATGAGCAACCTGCGGGTCCACCTCGGGGCAACTTGAGGGCTGGTTTTACTCATAGCTTGACTTATCCAGTGTGCCCTGAGAACGAGGTACGTGCGACTCCTATCGGGATTTGTCGGCACATCGGGCGGCTTTGCTGGTCTTGTTTTACCATTGTCAAAATGTCTTGTAAACCGGGATTTCGAGACTGATCGGGTCTTCCTGGAAGAAGGAATATCCTTCGTTGACCGTGAGAGGTTGTGATGGGATAAGTTGGGACACCCCTGCAGGGTATAAACTTTCGAGAGCCGTGCCCACGGTTATGTGGCAGATGGGAATTTGTTAACGTCCGGTTGTAGATAACTTGATACCAGATTCGGATTAAATCGCATCAACCGTGTGTGTAGCCGTGATGGCCTATTTTCGGCGAAGTCCGGGAAGTGAACATGGTTTTGGGTTATGTTTGACGTAAGTAGGAGTTCAGGATCACTTCTTGATCATTGCTAGCTTCACGCCCATTCCGTTGCTTCTCTTCTCGCTCTTATTTGCGTATGTTAGCCACCACATCATGCTTAGTCACTGCTGCAACCTCACCACTTATCCATTTCTTTACCCATTAAGCTTTGCTAGTCTTGATACCCATGGTAATGGGATTGCTGAGTCCTCGTGGCTCACAGATTACAACAACAACAGTTACAGGTACATGTTATGCGATGATCATGACGCGAGAGTGATGCTTGCTTGTTTTGGAGTTTTTCTTCTGCTTCTTCTTTGATCAGGGGATAGGTTCCAGGTCGGTAGCCTGGGCTAGCAGGGTGGATGTCATTTGAGTTTCTGTTTGTGTTTCATCCGTAGTCGGATGGTGCTCTAATGTAAGATGTTGCTGCATTCGTGTGGCATTGTATGCCTCTTGTATGTATCCCCATCTATTATGTAATGTTGATGTAATGATATCCACCTTCCAAAAGCGTTTCAATATGCGGTTCTATCCTTGGTGGGACCTTCGAGTCTCTTCAGGATAGTATCGCATATTGGGCGTGACAGGGAGCTAGAAGTTCTATGAGTGGGCCACAAGCTCACACGACGCGCTCCTAGGTGCGTGCCACTTGAGCTTGTGGGCCCCTCAAAGGTCCATATGACCTAATTCCAGTGCTATAAATTCCCTAAAATCATGAAACCCCTAGAGCGAGACCCAAAACAATTTTATCGCCGCTTGAATGCTCCGTTCTTTTGCGATCCCATCTAGAGGCCTCCACCGATACTCCGCCGGAGGGGGAATCAATCATGGAGGCCATCTTCATCAACCTTGCCGCCTCCATGATGATGCGTGAGTAGTTTCCCACATGGCCAATGGGTCCATAATAGAAGCTAGATCTCTCTCTCTCTGTCTCTCTCTCTCTCTCGCTCTCTCTCTCTTTGATTTTCAATACAATGTTCTCTTCAGAGATCACTTCGATGTAATCCTTCTATGGTTTTTTTGCTAGGATCCGTTGAATTTTGGGGTGTATGATCAGACTATTCATTGAAAGTAAATGAGTCTTTTCTGAACTTTATTATATGTGATATTTATAGCACTGCATTTCTCTCCGATCTACCCATCTAGTTTGGCCAATTAGATTGATTTATCTTTAGTGGGGGGGGGGTGCTTGGTGGTAGGTTCATTCCTGCGGTGTCCTCACCCAGTGACAGAAGGGGCTGTGAGGCACATATTTGCGTTGTTGCTACAAAGGGTAAAACGATGTGGTTTGAACATATTATTTGGTCTTACTTTGTCTACATTATGTCATTATGCTCCAAGCATTACTCAATTTGTTATGAACTTAA
>NC_057813.1:162575039-162591726 GCF_018294505.1 Triticum aestivum
GCTAGGATCCGTTGAATTTTGGGGTGTATGATCAGACTATTCATTGAAAGTAAATGAGTCTTTTCTGAACTTTATTATATGTGATATTTATAGCACTGCATTTCTCTCCGATCTACCCATCTAGTTTGGCCAATTAGATTGATTTATCTTTAGTGGGGGGGGGGGTGCTTGGTGGTAGGTTCATTCCTGCGGTGTCCTCACCCAGTGACAGAAGGGGCTGTGAGGCACATATTTGCGTTGTTGCTACAAAGGGTAAAACGATGTGGTTTGAACATATTATTTGGTCTTACTTTGTCTACATTATGTCATTATGCTCCAAGCATTACTCAATTTGTTATGAACTTAATACCTTAAGATGCATGTTGGATAGTGGTCGAAGGTTGGAGTAATAATAGTAGATGCAAAAACGTTTCGGTCTACTTGTCATGGACGTAATGCCCATGTATTGATCATGGCATGAATAACGTTATAACTATGCGCTTTTCTATCAATTGCCATATAGTAATATGTTTACCCACCATTATTATGCTCATGAGAGAGATGCTTCTAGTGAAAGCTATGGCCCCCGGGTCCATTCACTTCATATTACTAAAACCTAATTCCCTTTCCGCAATTTATTATCTGTTATTCTGTTTTGCAATTTATCTATCTATCACTATCATAATTAATCCTTCCAATTAACGAGGTACCACTTACATTTGTTTGCGTGAATATCCTGCTGGTTCGATAAACCTTGTTTCTTAACCAAGGGAAACACTTTCTGCTACTATACTACATCACCCTTCCTCTGAGGAAATCCCAACGCCTATCACAAGTAGCAACGTCAAATGCACATTCTTCGAGTACATCATCGATGAAGTGGTAAGCCCATGTGGGTTATGATGAGTGTTATTTTTACACTCATTCATCGTTGTTTAAACCATTTTATCTTATAAAATCTGAGCTATTCCCTCCAATATTTCAAATACAAGAGATTGTAAAATCCTCTTGTTGTTTTGTTTCCATAGAAAAAGTGCTATTTATGGAGAAAATAAATCATATATAAGGAAAGAAACAAAATGGAGAAAGGCGAGATCTAGTGGGAGGCAAACCAGCACCAACAGAGCGCCAGATGGTCCCTGGTACAAGTGCATGTGCTCATGCCAGCGATCATATAAAGTGTAAACCACACTATGGCATCCACCCCAACAACTTTTATAAAGGGACTCATAACAAATTCGTGAAGGCCAATCGATGAAATCTCTATCTTCGCACTAGAAGACATTCACCAATCCTAGCCACCGCCATTTCCCATCTCATCTCCATATCCACAACCATCTCCATCACCGCAACAATCCATCTCCAAGTTATCCATACTTGTAATCGTGTATCGTATCCAGCAACCACTGTAAGACATATTATCACTAAAGCATTCTCTTCATGTCTTCTTCAATGTTTCTTTTTGCGTCCAATCCCAAGTATTTTTTCTCAAATTTCTTTGTGCCTCACCATAGAAGAACATTAGTCTCCACTCCTCCTTACTCGGTTCTGAAACAGTCATACGGATATGGTATTTTAAAAAATTCAATAGCCTCATACGGATCGGGCTCTTTCGAGAAATAGCTAAGCCGCCAGTTCTCCCACTACTACCCACTGCATACCCACCATCGTACCCTAAAACGCTAGTCACACCTTTAACTCTTTGTTTTGATAACTTAGTGTCTACCAGACAGACCACCTCCGATGCAGACCGCCTTATGAGTTCCTTGAGCTCTCGAATGTCGAGGGGTCACAAATCCCTCGACAATTCCAGTAGAAAGTTCTCACTGGACCCAGCGGTCCTCCTCATGGGTGACCACCTCACTAGTTGTATCCATGTCATTTACCTCTTTTACGATACCCAACCTTCTTATTTTTTACATGTACATTCCCCGGCGTACTTCAACAGGGGGCTCCTTACTCATTACTCGTTGGCCCATTCTCTAGCAAAAGAAAAGTACCAACCACTTCTCCCGCAAGGTTGGGACAAGATGATCGTTAACATTTATTAAGACATCATCTCCAATCAGTCTATTTTGTGCTCATCTCTTCCTGTCAAGATCATCTCTGCGAATAGCTTGGGTATAATCCATCACATCCTCATTCCTTGGTTCTGCTGGATATGCAGCACCGCTTCCACGACCCCAACTACCTCCTCGATTCCCCTTGCCAAAGTATCCCCTACCTCCTAGTGCACCTCTCCTCCCACATTCTCGTCTCCACTCCCACCATATTCCCGACATCCCACTGGAGAAGTATTCCACAACAAAAAATCACCTCACACTTGCTTGGGTCGTGCATCCATCACGACATTCCTCCACTAGTGTAGCGCCCTGATATACAAACGGTTTTTACCCCTTCCCGCGATGGAGTTTGAAATCGTAGCCTTGTCAGTGTGTGCGATGGGGGGGTCCTTCCCACACGACCCAGAAACCGTCAGGGATAGGCCCTCCGGTCACACACGGGGGGGGGGGGCAAAAAGAGCTCATGTGTGATCGAGCGAGCCATCGCAGACAATTATACAGCCCCGATCATTTATGTTTGTAAGTACATCTCATACAGTGAATCCAAGCCATACATTTCCATTTGTATGTACATCCCACATAGTCAATACAAGGAATACATTTCAGTTCATATGTTTATCCCATACAGTCAATCCAAGAAATACGTTTCCGTTCATATCTACATCCATGCGGTGAATCCCAGACAAACATTTCCATTCACATGTACAACACACACAATTTCACCATGAAATCATCTATGACAACGTTGCCATTGCAGATGATATTAACAATTTTATCTTTTGTGTTATTGAATGCATCACACACGGTGCCTAGAAGAAACTGTCGGCGTTCTGGGAACGGGGGTACCCAGACTTGCCTGCCTGCAGCCCACGGCGTGGCTCCATCAACGGCTCGGTACGACCCACCTTCCTCATCAATGACTCAAGACCCTCGTGAGGGGTCAATCCTCGCGAGGCGGACAACACCAAGACCT
Source organism: Triticum aestivum (assembly GCF_018294505.1). Classification (NCBI taxonomy): domain Eukaryota; kingdom Viridiplantae; phylum Streptophyta; class Magnoliopsida; order Poales; family Poaceae; genus Triticum; species Triticum aestivum. The sequence goes on from NC_057813.1 coordinate 162,578,055, forward strand.
CCGGGAGGAGCGGCCTGCTCAGGCTAGCTTCTGAGGAGTGGAGATTTCTATGCAGGCCTCACCTCGTGAGGCTAGGATGACATGAGCCATGAGGAGCAAGGCTAGGCAGGCGCCAGCGGGCCCAGAACAATAGTTTCCTCTTTGGTGCTAAGGAGCCAAGTGCAGGCGCAGAGTCCGGAGGATTCAGCCAAAGGTTTCCATTCCCATGCAACAAGACGAAGACCGCGAGGACGGCAGGACGGAGGACATTGCTGAGCCCACCACGGCGTCACGACCAGAAGCTTTGCAGGCGAAGACAACTTTTGTTAGGATAAGATGTACTAGTTGTCTCCCTTTGAATTTGGCTGTTGTAGGATACCTTCCTGCCTTCATTTGGGAAGAGGACCGATGCCACTATAAATAGGACCTAGCCACCACCATAGAGAACCCCCCGGATCCCGGATCCAAATGCTGGAGATCATCCTATTTCCCGCCAGCACAAGAACACTCCTCCTGAGGTTGTTCTTCCACTGTACTAGTTCATCCTCAACCCTTCGAGGCCAATCCACCACGAAGCAGGAGTAGGGTTTTACAATGCAAGGTGGCCTGAACCTGGGTAAACTACCGTATCCACTTTCCTTTGAGTTCATCGAGCTAGGCCGTGAGATTGGAGAGTAGGCAGATTGGGGAGGTTGATTTCTTTGCACGCACCCCAGAGTTTGGACCTCTCAAGGGTCCGCGGAACCCGAAATCCGACATTTGGCGCACGAGGTAGGGGTGCACCAGAGCCTGTCTTCCATCGGTCGATTCGCCACCGCTCCACGCTTCCATGGTTGACGCTCGTAAGCTTGTGTTGAGTGTCGGGCCGCTCTCGCCGCCCACGTCGCTCAGACAGCACCGGCGGGCAACAGCTGCCCTCGCTGTCCCCCATCGCTCAGACAGCACCGCCGGGCAACACCGCCACTCCGTCGCTGAGTCTGGCTTCTTCGTCCTCCAATTTGCTCGTCGTGGCCCGGCGAACGCACATGCCACGCTGCTCATGGAGCGTGAGCTCCTGTGGTACCGCCTGGTCAACGACTTCTACGAGGACTGTTTCAATCGCATCGCCGAGCTCGTCAGCGCGACCGAAGAGTCTGTTGCACCATCTCGCTCGCTGCCTCAACCGCTGCCTACTGCGGGTAACATAGCTCATGGAGTACCTCATCCACCTCCCAGGTAGGACGCCATCATCGAGCCAAGGCGGGAGGCTCCTCGGCGTGATCCGTAGTGCCGGGCGCCCGCGTGCGATGAGGCAAGCTGCCAGGTGGTGTGGTGGCCACAAGAAGATGCACATGCGCTCCCAGCACCGCCATGCCAAGCCGCACGCCGCCCGCAGTGGTGGCACATGGGCAACAGGACTAGGCTCCACTCCCACCAAGCGATCCCGTGACCATAGCAGGGTGTCGTGCGTTCACTCCGGAGCTGTGCAGCATCGTTCGGCCAGGGAAATTCAAGCCCAATCTGCCTCCAAGCTACGATGGCACCCCCGACCCTGCTGAGTTCCTGCAGCTCTATGATCTGAGCATTGAGGCGGCCAACGACGATGATAAGGTTATGGCGAACTGGTTTCCCATGGCCCTCAAGGACGGCGCGCGCTCGTGGCTCCTAAACCTCCCTGCGGGATCAATCTCCTCCTGGGATGAGATGCGAGAGCATTCGGCCGCCAACTTCCAGGGCACTCGCAACCATGCTTGTGGCCGAACCAGAGATGAAGCGCGACTGCAATCACTCGGAATCATCAAAAGGCAGCCGCCCGTTCTGCGTCTTCCACAACGTGCACAGCTATAACAACAATGACTGCCAGGAGCTCAGGACCATCTGCGACAGGCGCCTCAGTCATCGCCCTGTCCGCAACGATCAAGGCTATGGCCGCGGAGGAGGCCGAGGTGGAGGACGATGGGACGACCGTGACCCCCGCCAAGAATGGTGCGACCAGCCTCGGGAGGACCACTGGTAGGGCCAACCTCGTGAGGGTGCCTGGAGAGATCAACCTCACAAGGACCGCCCTCAGGGAAATGTTGGCCTCCCTCCACTGCCGCCACCGCCAAGAAGGAACGGAGACCACCACCAGGACGAGGGGGATGGGGGCTTCCAGGAGCCTCGTGCCATCGCTTGCATCCTAGGCGGTGCTCAGGCCCCAGCCTCCCATTGCATCTTCAAGCAGTCCGCGCGTGAGGTGAACACAGCCCTCCCCAAGCTCGGGGCAACACGCCTGCTCAGGTGGTCCAAGTACGCCATCACATTCAACTCCTCCAATCAGCTCAAGTGCGCGGCCACAGCCGACACCCTCCCAATGCTCTGCTCGCCCATCATCAGCAACGTACTTGACACCAAGACACTCATTGATGGCGCTGCGGGGCTAAATGTCCTCTCTATCGAGACGTTCTCCCAACTCCAGGTGCCCTACAACCAGCTTTAGCCTACCAAGCCCTTTTCAGGAGTGACCAACGGCTCCACCACCCCGATAGGGCAGGTCCGCCTCCCTGTCACCTTCGGCAAGCGTGACAACTACCGCTGAGCTCATCGACTTCGACGTCCCCAACAATGCCATCCTCGAGTACCCAGCCCTGGCCAAGTTCATGGCGGTCACCCACCATGGCTACAATGTCCTCAAGACGCCAGGAAGCTGCGGCATCATCACGGTTACCTGCGAGGAGAAGGACACGGTGTGCTCTCACGAGCGTGCCTACCAGGCTGCGGCGGTCGAGGATCCAAGTGACGAGGGCGCTGTCTACCCACCTGAGGTCGTCCCCAAGAAGAAGAAGCAGCTGCTTCACCATGGACCTCGAGGGGTGGGAGTGTCCGGCGGCGCTGCCCCAAGCCCTGCGTCCACTGACAGGGTGCCTTCCCGTCTCGCATAGGAAGGTGCGCCTGGCGCCCCTCTCAGGCTGGGCTCGGGGGCTCTCCTCTGGAGGGCCTCTGACCTGGCCAACGTCATGAGGGAAGCGCTCGGGAACCATGTGGAGGCGTGCTCCAACACGGGCTTCTGTGAAGCAAGCGCAGGGCACGAGGCGCTAGGCGCTCAGGAGTTCATCACAAAGAAAATGAAGGAGCTTCAGGAGGCAAGAGCTATGCGGGGCGACCGTCGCCCACCATTCAGCACATCTCCCTGCCCCGACAAGGACAGTGAGCTGCGTGTCTGCATCAACATCCCTGGGCTCAACAGGGCCACGTCTCAGGTGCACTTCTGGTCGACCTGCATTGGCCGATGCGAGGGCCACCCTCAAAGCTACGCTCGCATGCCCTTCGGTTTGCTGAACGCGGCAGCTATGTTCCAACGCCACATGCAGGGCTCCCGGGCAGCTCATGAGGCCAGGCACCAGGCGATTCAGGCAGAGATGGCGATGGGTTCTCGAGAGCCGCCCGGGTCTCCAGAGCCTCACGAGGTTCAGGACCTGGGCGGCCCATGAGGACCGACTTCTGCAGCGCGCGTCCTCGACTACTCCAACACCTCTTCAGTAACGGTGACAGGTGACATCCTTTGGTTTGTTCAATTGGGGGCGCCCCTCGGGCTGCATCATCCCCAAGCCACCTGGGTCTGTCCCTGCAGCATGTATTCTTCTTGCATCTATCAAAACTAGCTTTACCTTATTCCATGAGTTGCCTTATGATTATCACATGTCTGTCTGGTGCTTCGTCACCATGAATGTCATGCGCTGTTGCAAACCCACCCATGACCGCCTCATGATTAAGGACTAGCACGGCGTCTGTGCTTGGGCCCGTCCCTGGAGAGACGCTAAACTCAAGTGGCTGAGCTCTGGCTCGCAGGACAGCTCCCATTCATGTCACCTCCCATGGTCCTTGGTGCCTTGTTCTCGCATGAGCTAATCAGGGGCGGATAGGTTAGGGCGCGTGGCTCGGTGCCTCACCGCTGCGGGAGCCGCACGCCGGTTGTCTTTCTTCAGGAGTTTTGCATGAGAAGACTGGGCACGAGGTCTGTGCTCGGGTCCATCCCTGCAGCGTCAACAAACCCAATGGTTGAGCTTTGTCTGGTGGGCCGGCCACATTCTCTTCACCTCCTGGGGTCGTTGGTGTTTTTCCTTCTCACGCGATAACCTCAGCCGATTGCCTAACCATCTCGCATGACTATCACAAGTGTTCTGAATCAAATTCAGGCGCAACCCGCCTTGAGGTAGGGCCTCGTGAGTCTCGTGCTGGCTCACGAGTTCCCATACACACCTCCTCTAGCCCTATTGTGCAAGCCATGTGTCAGGGAGGGGCTCTACATGCCCCGGGGTCTCCCCTCAGAGGGATCCCCCACCCACATACCAGCGGAAGCACCATGCTCCGCGCTCGCAGTTCACATGGTCAAGGAGAGGCTATGCCCGTGCAAGAGCGGAAGCGCCATGCTCCGTGTTGGTGATAAACAACGAAGGGCAGACTCACGGCTGAAGTAACCTCAGGCGAGCCTCCATGCTCGGTGTTCAGCCTCACCACGCTGCTTCCCCTTCAGGAGAGTCGTGCGAGGGGGCTGGGCACAGGGGCTACGCTCAGGTCACACCCGGTGTACGCCACCTCGCTAGGTCCCTCTGACCTGGTCTTCGCGTGCCCCTCCCCAGCGAAAGCTCAGTGAGGAAAGGTATGCAGGTCGGTTCGTACGTCAACGGGGACTCCTGAGCATCGCGACTCAGGAACCTAACTGGTAACATAGCCCCTCACCCTTGGTCTCGTCCGGGTGATCTGGACGACCCAACGGCGGCTGAGGTACGCGTGGGACTGGGCCCTACCGACGCAGAATGCTAAGACCTACTCTCGTATCTCCTTCCCGAGAGATGTTCGTACGTCAAGGGGGGCTCCTGAGCATCATGACTCTGGAGCCTAACTGGTCATGCAACCCCTCACCCCTTGGCCTCGTCCTGGTGATCCGGACAACCCAATGGTGGCTGAGGTATGCGCGGGGCCGGGCCCTGCCGACACACAACACTAAAGCAAACGAAAAGGGAATCACAAAAGCCTAGCAAAATATTACAAAGCATACTGTCTCTTATAAAATACCAAGCATGAGTTCTTACACCACCATGAGGCACGATACATGTTGCAAGACTTAAACAGAGGGAAGCGCCGCCATCGAGCCTCTTCTTTAGCCTTGGGAGCTGTTGTCGCCCACCTGGGGAGCCCCGTCATCGATGAAATCTCCGCCGTCCTTGCCATCAGCCCTAGCCATGGGGTCGACGGCGAGCAACTTCCGCATCAGGGCCTCCACCCGACCCTTCATGGTTTAGGCAGCAGCGGCGTAGAGCTCAGGGTCCACGGGCTCAAGCAAGGCACCAAGATCGAAACTGGGGTCCTGAAGATAGAGGTGTCTAAAGACGTGCGTCACGGCTGAGGTGGAGAGCGCTCGGGCCTCTCCCTCCACCATGGAGCCTACCCTGACCATGATGCCCTCGAGCGCCATGACAAGCTTGAAGAGCAGCCGGTGGAACCTTCCTCCGGAGTCACTAGTGGCTTCTCGTACCTCTCCCATAGAGATCCTGCAGTGCCTTGCAAGACCTCAGCTCGAGGGATTCAAAAGCGGCATGCCCTACGGCGGCCACCTCTTCAGCAACTGCAAGGAGTTTCTCCCTGGTGTCCAACTGAGCCTTATCCTCGGAGACAAGCCTTCCACGCCAAGGAAAGTCCCATCCGGACATGGGACGAAGTCTTCTATCTTGTACCTTCGTAGTCCAACAGTCCGGCCAAAGTACATAGTCCAGCAATCCGGATACCCCCTTATCCAGGACTCCCTCAGTAGCCCCTGAACCAGGCTTCAATGACGACGAGTCCGATGCATAGATTGTCTTCGGCATTGCAAGGCGGGTTCCATCTCCGAATACTCCAAGATAAATCCCAAACACAAGGACCGTGTCCAGCTCTGCTAGATAACCCTCCACATATCACCGTAGAAAGAATAATAATAATCCACGAATCCAATATGCTAACAATTCTTCGAAGAGTGACATCACGCCACGGTCTGGCTTTTATTCGAACCGTTCTTACAACTTGCTACCGCACACACCACGAGGCAGTTCCTTTGGCACGTCCTGTCAGAGCAGAGATCGTGTTCCCCTTATTACGGGATTCTCATCAATACGGGTATGGGTAATCCAACCGTGCCCATTGGCATAACCCCGTGTTTTTAGGCAAGTCCCGAACGACCATGTTCGGGGACGCTTGATATTCTTCCCCCTTTATAAGGGAGCCGAGGCCCATCCCTCTGTCTCCACGCTCGCACATCTTGCACCCTGAGCCCCAAAACCTAAATCCTGAGCTTAAGCACCCCAAATCTTCGATCATGTCCGGATCTGGCCATCAAGGCTGATGGATCGCTTCCTCTATCACAGACGAGGATATTGTGAAGCTTAGGGAGGCTGGGTATTTGATTGCCGATGTCAAGCACAGGCTTCCTGCTCCCGAACAGGTTATCCCCACTCCTGAGACCAACGAGAGCGTCGTATTTGTCTCCCACTTCCTCCGGGGCTTAGGTCTTACTCTTGATCCCTTCGTGAGGGGGCTCATGCACTACTACGGGCTAGATTTCCATGATCTAGCTCCGGATTCCATCCTCCTCATCTCGTCATTTATCGTTGTGTGTGAAGCCCTCCTTCACATTGGCCCCCACTTCGGCTTATGGGTCAAGACTTTCAATGTGAAGCCGAAGATAATTGAGGAGCAACACGCAGAGTGCGGAGGTGCCATAATAAGCAGAAACGCTGATGTCTCGTGGCCCAAAGGCTCCTTCCCGGAGGTATCTGATTTATAGCAACGGAGGTGGTTCTATGTCATAGCTCCCCGAGGCTCAAAGTGGGCGGCCGCGCCTGCCTTCCGCTCCGGCCCTCCACCTCAACTGGCATCATGGGCCAATGTGGGACTAAACTGGGGGCCTGTGAACGATGTACCAATGCTACAAGGCCGCATTCGGGAGCTCCTCGAGAGGGACATTAGTCTCGTCAAAATAATCCGAGTAATGCTAGTCCGGCGGATCCTGCCGTGCAAACGCCGACCTCTTCGGATGTGGGAATTCAATCCAGAAGGTCCGTGGACCATTCAACAATTCCTCGGCATGAGGCCCGAAGGGATGCATAAGTTGTTCTTCGGACCATGAATAAAGTGTCCGGACACCATCGAGGATGCGGGCGTGAGCTGCAATCGCCTCCATACCCAAGTAAGTAACCCTATAACCGAACACCTTGCTTATATTTGTCATAGCATTAATCTGAACGCTGTCTGCAACCAGGATTGGCTTAGTAAGGCGGAGAGTATCAGGTGTCCGGCCCCTCTTCCCAAAGGTTCGCCTGACCCGGCAATGGCCAGGATCCTTGAACGGACACTAAATCGGGTGCCATCAGAGAGGACTGAAGGGGAGAGCGGGGAGGCCAAGAGTGGGCCTCACACATTGCGCATCCGAACCGGGGGAATCAGCACCTCCACGGAGGAGGAGAATGGGGGAGGCGATTCTGAGATTTCCTCCCCCCGTGGGAAGAAGAGGGTCGCCTCCGATGATTTGGAGATTGGGGCACCTAAATAAGGGAAAGGAACTTCGCCAAAGGGCCCTGCCCCGAAGGGCGTCCTCACCGCACAGTGCCTGTAAACGGGCCAGCCCTCCATCGAGTTGTAAGTTTAATTAAGCCAGGATCTTATTGCTTTTTCCTCTAAGAGTAATAACTGGGACCTCTTTTATTTGTAGCCTGGCCAGCAGTTCATCTCAACAGGGTTCGTCTTTGGGGGATCTTCTTCCGGAGATGATGGAGAGTGAAACCCCACCTGCCTCTCCGCCCTGTGAGGCAGGCGACCCTGAGGTATCGTCACGGAAGAGTCGGGATCCAATGGGGCCGGAAGCTAACACTTCGGCCGCCCCGAGCCCAGTGCGTTCGGCTCCTGCGGTGGACAATGGAAAAGGTACGGGAGAGTCCGGTGTCTGGTCGAACACGCTGACGGGCCTCCTGGAGTCAGCTGATCTCTTGGAGGATCATCGTACCCTAATGGGTATGGTGTCGGAGAAAATTTCCTCCGCCACAAGTGGTTTAAACGAAGCATTTAGGAGCCAACTCAAAGGCTTTGAGGTAAGCCACAATTTTTGGTTGAGCCGCACGCGATACATGTGCGCTGTGTAGATAGTAGCCCCTGAAACTGTGGATCCCAGCCCATGGCGGCAACCGGAGGATCAAACTCCCAGATAATGATCGCACTTGTATATTGAAGTGCATGTTACTAAGGGTTCGGGAATAGACCAGGCCGCTGAATGCGCCCAATTGAGGCGGCAGATTAACGTTGTGGAGGCCGACGTCACGCTTGTCAACAAGCGATTCGAGGAGTCGCAGAGTATGCTTTCCTATATCCACATCTATTTTTGCAAGAAGGTTGGAATATTAATGTGATGTTATGTAGTTGCAGGTGGAGCTTGCTCTAGCCAAGGAACAGGCTTGGATTAGCAATGCGGCTGCTCTAAGGGCAGCCAAAGAATTAAAGGCCGAACAGGCCACTCGTCTCCGAAGCGAGGAGAAGATAGCCGAGATGGCTGTGGAGCTCAGGGACACTGCCGGCCGGCCTGAGCTTCTCGAAAAGGAGAATCAAACAAAGGTGGCCGACCTGAAGAATGTGTTGGATTCGGCTAAAGAGATGTTCTCTCAGATGAGAGACGCACGGGAGGAACTTCGACAAGCCGGACAAATCGTGGCCGGAAGTTCTTATGTGTTGCGGATGAAGTTTGTAGATCCAAAGTATGCTCCGTTGGATAAGCTATGGAGCGCCACAGATGAGTATGCGGACTTGGCAAAGAGTGCGGCTGATGCAACCAAGTTATTCAAGGATCATGAGGATAACAAAATGGAGAGGCTATTCTGGTCGCAATTTAATGCTCCAGCGCGCTCGTTGCCCTTGAGTGAGAAAATGGCCGCTATAGCCGAGCTCCATAGGCTGTCCGGCCTTGCAATGAGGTCTGTAATAGACCATCTGTGGCCGATGGAGCCGAAGCCGGACAGTTACTTTGGTTTGGTGCAACGATTATTTGGCGCCACAGCGCAGGTTGATGCCATGAAGAGATCGGCATGCATAGAGGGTGCACGGATTGCCTTTGCCTATGTGAAAACATATTGGGCGGATATGGAGGCCACCCGTATTGCAACCCGGGGTCCGGCAGAAAGCCAAGACCCTGCAGAGCACTATTTTGAGCAGGTCATAGACGGTGCTCGTAGAATAGAGGCCCAGCACTCTAAGAATGTCATGTTTGAGTGACGAAATTGTAAACAACTATGTGTTTGATTATAGAGGCTGCTTCTTTTATTTTTATATACTTTTGCCTGAAAGTATTATAGTGTCTCCTGTATGGCTATTTATATATGCATATAATCGTGAAAGTTAGCAGTCGTTGGCTTCAGTCCCCACGCACATAATGCGGGGGTGTTTGAGAAAATATGCGTGAACACACTTGATCCAACATCTTGGTCCATTAAGGAGGTGATCGCACGTCGAACTAGGCAACCGGACTATATAGCTGTAACACTTTCGCTTAGCCATAGGAGTTGAAAGGTGGGGCTACTATATAGCCCCTGGTACTTCCGCATGCATCCGGATATGGTGCGCGTACTTGACCGGTAGACTGATCCTTCCTTAAAGCGAAGGAATCCTATAGATTCCGATGAGTCCTCGAGTGGTTGATCAGTCTCTCGCTATATCATGACAGTCAGTTTTTGGCTTTCTCTACTAAGGTGCTCATCCGGAATAACTAGGGCACAACCGCAGAAGTTCTCCTTTGGCCACCTTAGCCGATAGGACGGAACGTAAGGCAGCAAACCCAGGAGCCGGGCTAACCAAAGATTTCACCAAAGACATGATTCGGAGCGGATGCATATAAGGCCAAACTCGTGACGCCGAACACTCCCGAAGGTTGTCACGCCCAATATGCGACCCTATCCAAAAGGAACTCGAAGGTCCCACCAAGGATAGACCCGCAATTTGAAACGCTTTTGCAAGGTGGATATCGTTACCTCAACATTACATAATAGATGGGGATACATACATAAGGCATACAATGCCATACAAATACATCATCACAATACATAAGAGCAACATCCGACTACGGATGAAACATAAACAGAAACTCAAACGACATCCACCCTGCTAGCCTAGGCTGCCAACCTGGAACCTATCCCCTGATCGAATAAGAAGCATTAAAAGAACTACAAACAAGCAAGCATCGCTCTCGCGTCAAGAACATCGCGAAACCTGTACATGCAACTATTGTTGTAGTAATCTGTGAGCCACAAGGACTCAGCAATCCCATTACCATGGGTATCAAGACTAGCAAAGCTTAAAGGAAAGGAAGGGGTAAAGTGGTGAGGCTGCAGCAGCGACTAAGCATATATGGTGGCTAACATATGCAAATAAGGGCGAGAAGAGAGCAAGCGGAACGGTCGTGAAGCTAGCAATGATCAAGAAGTGATCCTAAACTCCTACTTACGTCAAACATAACCCAGAAACCATGTTCACTTCCCGGACTCTGCCGAAAAGAGACCATCATGGCTACACACACGGTTGATGTGTTTTAATCCGGATCTGGTGTCAAGTTGTCTACAACCGGACATTAACAAATTCCCATCTGCCTATAACCACAGGCATGACTTTCGAAAGATTATAAGCTGCAGGGGTGTCCCAACTTAGCCCATGACAAGCTCTCGCGATCAACGAAGGAATAGACCTTCTCCCAGGAAGACCCGATCAGACTCGGAATCCCGGTTTACAAGACATTTCTATAATGGTAAAACAAGACCAGCAAGACCGCCCGATGCGCCAACAATCCCGATAGGAGTTGCACATATCTCGTTCTCAGGGCAACACCGGATGAACACTACGTACAACTAAAACCAGACCTCGAGTTTCCCCGAGGTGGTGCTGCAAGTGGCTCTGGTTCGGACCAACACTTAGACAAGCACTGGCCCGGGGGGGCTATAATAAAGATGATCCTCGAGATAGCGACTCCCAAGGGAAAAGTTGGTGGTGGTGAGGCAAATGGTAAAACCAAGGTTGGGCCTTGCTGGAGGAGTTTTATTCAAAGCGAACTGTCAAGGGGGTCCCATAAATCACCCGACCGCGTAAGGAACGCAAAATCCGGGAACATAACACCGGTATGACGGAAACTAGGGCGGCAAGAGTGGAACCAAACACCAGGCAAAAGGCCGAGCCTTCCACCCTTTACCAAATATATAGATGCATTAATAATATAAGAGATATTGTGATATCCCAACCAAAATCCTGTCCACCATGGAGAAATCTTCAACTTCACCTGCAACTAGCAACGCTATAAGAGGGGCTGAGCAAAAGCGGTAACATAGCCAACCAACGGTTTGCATAGGAAAGGTGTCAAAGGTTAGAGGTTCATGGCAATATGGGAGGCTTGATGAGCAAAAGATAGGTAACGCAGCATAGCGATAGAACCAAGCAACTAGCATAGCTATGATAGTAGTGAGATCCAGGGTAGCGGTCATCTTGCCTGAAATCCCACAAGGAAGAAGAACGAGTCCATGACGAAGACGAACGGATGAAGCCGAACCAAGCGTAGACGAACGAATCCTCACGATCGCAACGAAACAGGAACTAACAAGAAGAAGCACACAACATGGTAAACACACCACACATGAACAAGGCTTGATGCACAAACAAGCATGATGCATGACAAGACTACATGAAGCTACTCATGGCAAGAGATAATGCAAACAAGAACAACACATCAACGCAAGTTTAAATGAGGCCGGGAACAACATATAACAATTCCAGTAAGTCCTCATATGCATATTTCGAAATTAGTCCAGATCTGAATAAACCTTATGTTCAAGTTGTTAAACAGCAAGTTAAGATGCACAAGGATGATCTACATGAGATTCTAGTCAAGTTACATATAAAGTTCATTTAGTTCGGAGCTATGGCCTAGAAGATATGAGGGAAACAAGTCAAACATGGCATTGATGCAAAATGCAACCAAACATCAAGCAAACACCTCAAAACAAGGATGCAACAAGATAATATGAAACTACATGCAATTCTAAGCAAGTTTCATATAGAGCACACTCAAAACGGAGCAACGGTTCAACACACACACATGAAACAAGTCATAGCAATAATCTGCCCAAAACAGCAACTAGGCATATTGCGAGCATCAAAACAACATGTTACATGAACTTATCATGGCAAGCAAAGGCATGGCATGAATCTACTAATTGCATAGATCAAAAGACCCTTACTGACCATAAGCCAAAAAGGATTAGAAAATATCGTGGCACCCACGTAAACATGGCAAGTTATAATACAGATTCATACAAGGCAGGAACAGAATTATGAAGGCATGTAGATGAGCTTGTGCAACTCACTACAGAGCAAAACATGACATGGCAAGGCAACCAACAGTAACAAGACATGTTTGTGAAGCTAAGCATGGCAATAGCAAGTCCATAGGGTGCATGGAACACTAGCAACAATCACGATAACAACGGAACTTAATGTTAACAGGCTGGCAGCAACATTATGAAGCAACTTTGGAGCAAGATATGAACAAGCTATAGGAAGCTATAATTGCAACCAGGGGCATGGATGGATAGAGCATGACATGCAGATCAAAACATATTTAGTGATCATCTCCAGATTATGCATAGAATGACTAGTAGCAACATGTTTATATAGCATCACGAAATAACAGATTCAGCCTAGCAAAACATCAACAGCAAGTACCCTACTTAACAAGCTCGATTCACTCACCACAGGTCATTGCATGACAACATAAGTATAGCATCATCAAGAAGACATGTTTGTGAAACAAACCAAGTCAAGAACAAGTTCATAGCATGCAAGGATCAACTACAACAACCTTGGCCAAATTGAATAACATGTAAACAATCTGCCAGGAAACATTTTGAAGCAAAAGTAGAGCACTCAAATGACATGCTAGACTACTCCATAATTGCAACAAAGGGCATGAATGGATATACAATAACCACATATTCAAAACACCCTTACTGAAGTATCTCAAAATATGCATGGATCTCTCTGTAGCATCAAGTTTACATGGCATCAAAATAATAGCAGAACAGGGACTAAAATCAGCAATATCACGAAGCCTAGTTTGCATGCTTGTGCTAGTCACCATATTGATCACAAATATACATGGTAAGAACCTCTGTAAAGAAGACATAGCATATATCAAAACACATGTAGACATCAACCTCATAGGATGCACACATCAATCATGGCAAAAATGACAAAAGAGCTCGTTCAGTTAACAGACAGCAGAAAACATCATGAAGCACTCTTACAATGATGATTCAGGCATCAAGATGACCTCAAATGAATATGGTGCAATAGAATGTAATGATGTACTCATTGAGACGAACAATTTGACATATTACACGCACGAAACGGAGCTACGGATGCAGAGATACAATGCAACAAACATGGCATGATAATGTCAAAAATCTAGGACTTGGCAGATTTCGGGAGGAAAGTCAACCTTGCACAGAAAACGATGCAGGGCCGGATCTCGCCGGAGAACGGCCGGAGATGGCCGCAGGACGACGGCAGGACGACACGGGCGGCGCGGATCGGGGCCGGGGAGGCCGGATCCGGCGGAGGAGCGGCCGGACCGGGCGCTCCGGCGGAGGAGGAGGCCGGCGGCACCGGCGCGAGCTCGTGG
>NC_057813.1:162592010-162602965 GCF_018294505.1 Triticum aestivum
GGCACGGCGGCGATGAAGGCGGTGGGCAGGCGCGGGCACGGCGGCGGCCGGGCTGGGCGGCGGCGAGCATGGAGAGGGCCCCCGCGGGCCCCGGATGGGCTCCGCGGTTACTAGCTCACCCATACAACTCCGTATTTTGTTGATGACACAATCAATTGACCAGTCAAATGTTCCACCTGGCGCAACTAGTGTTGCACCATCGGGGCGCGTAACCATGGGGCCTACCTGTCAGCCCGTATATGAAAGAAAGAAATGGTAGTTTCAGTCTGTACTGTGTTAATAAAATACATTTTAGGGTGATCATATGGTCACTGGCTCACCATACAGCTCCGTAGTTTGTTGATAACATGATCAATTGACCAGTCAAACGGTCCACATTCAGCAGCGCACCTTACCATAGGGCCCACTCGTCAGCGCGTATATGAAGGAAAAAAATGGTAATAAATTAGTGGTCGGTGGGTATTCAACGTCATGAGACATCTGGTTGGCAGTCGTTGGCGGTGGGGGGGCGATGCTTGGGTGGTGGCGTGGGGATTGGTGGAGAAAAAGCTCGGCACCGGGGGGCCTAAAGGGATGGCCGGTGCGGAGGCGGACCGGCGGTGGGGAGTGGTTTTGGGGCGGGCGGGGTAGCGTGGCGGCGCGGGCCGGCCGCGGGCAGCGGGGGCCGGCGGTTCGGCCGGTGGTGGCTGGCGGCTCAAGGGATTGGAGTTTGAAGATAAACTGCAGGCCCTTGATTTCGTATCCAATGGCTAGAAAATCGAATGACAAGAGATGAAAAAGTCAGTCGACTGGCGTGTAGCCTCACCCTGCACGTACACATGCACGCACGCAAGACACGCACACATGCAAGCATGGAACACTGACACATACACATAACGAACACAAGTACACGCATGCAAGCGTGTAACACTAACACGTACACATGCACTCACGAACACACGGATGTACGCACACATGCATGCAACACTGAAACGGAACCTTGCACACACGCAACACTCGGACGCCTGCATGCACACAACATAGGACGCAAGACACACTCTCAACCTATACGTGCATGCACCCTCTGTTAAGGACATGGATTGTTACGGGTATTAATCAACCTTATCTGTGATAAGCAGAACATTGATGTTTGCAGCAGTCTTTATGAATCACAACATATCAAACGGGCTATCAACATAGTAGGCTTATCTACATGAAATAGATGACGTTACACTCAATGAGCAATCATCGGTTTATGAAATGCCTGCTTCTGATCACCCTGGCCCACCAAAAGTTCCTCTCCTATGCGCTGCCTGTGTTGGGTCACAAACATGCAAGCCATGTACCCAAAGAGCCCACATGTCAGTGGAAGAACGATGCGGTGTAGTACGTCAAAGTCGAGGGCGCCACTCGCTGCACGCCTGGCTGAACATGCCTCCTTGCCGCATTCAAATGCCTCCATGAAACCAGCCCGTGTGGAAGCCGAGAATCCCACTCTAGGCACACGTCCGTTCATGACTGGACCGGCATTAAATGCAATGTCGGCCAAGCTCCTCCCGTCCGCCGTATATTTAATCTCCTATTAAAACGAGGCCAAACGCCGGCCAAGAATCACACATCTCCGCCGCTCCCCTGTCTCCTCCTTCACCATTTTGTCCACCTTTATAATAGCTTACGAAGAGTAGTTATCCTACATCCAAGCTAGCTGGGTGGCCCGCCCAGCCCGCCGGATACGAGCTATGCAGCTCGCTGATCCACCTCCCTCCCCTCACCTGACGGAGCCAGTTGCCGCCCCAAGCTGGTGCGCAGTTCAGCAACTCGCCTCTTCAGGCTAGCTCGATGAGGAGCGGTGCACGGGTGTCATTACTGCCGTCCATGTTGCTGCCTCGTACCGCATCTCCCATTTCTGTGGCCAAGACTCCCATGCCGGCGCCCACGCCATGCAAGCAACGACAGAAGCCAGGAGTCCGGAGAGCGACGAGGCGGTGGTCAGCGCCTCCGCGTCCGCCGCCATCATCAAGGAGAAGTAGAACACGGGAGGCCACCGACGGTTGGGTCCCATGGAGGCCACCGCGGAGGCGACGCCGGCTTACACAACAGGTGTCTTGCCGGATCCTTTTGTTGCGAGGAACTTCGTCGACCCCGCATGGGCTCCACGGAAGCGGGGAAGCCCCCTTCCACCATCATCTTCGGCATTAGCAAATGATATTAGTTGGGCAGTGGGGAAGCGAGCCGTCCTTTACGCCGAAGCATGTACTTCTAGGGCTCCTGGCAGTCCAATGATCGTGCTACCAGACATGAGGAACAAAAATGGACAGCGGGCGACCATTTAGGCTAGGTATTATATACCTGTGCTGTCCAGAACTAGCACCGTGTAGTTCATTTGAATGTAATTAAATCCATCATGTTTGTATGAAAATCCGGTATTTTATATGATTTCCGTCGTTGTTTATATGAAATATCGTCGTGTTTGCATGAATTTCGCCCGGTTGGTTGAGTTGCTGTCATAATGTGTGTGGCTACGGTTGGATGGCGTAATTTGCGGGTCGCCGATCGGTCTACGGGAGGCTCGGGTGGGATGGTGGGACAAAAAACACAGCTCGTGCGAGCTCATCTCCAATGTGTGCGCTGGAGGATGCATGAGCACCCGGGCCATTCCTCATTCATTGGTGGCAAAGGCACCGGCAGACAAAAGGGTCGCCAATATTTTGGCTACCCCGAGCAAGATCCAAACAACCCCTCCCAGCAGATTCAAGTCCCTCGTTCGCCGTGGAATTTTGCAATGTGTTGTTTTCATGAACTAGCAAGATGCCCATGCATTGCGCGGAACATCAAGATGCATTTTTTTTACAAACCACCTGTTGTGATTGACCCATGCAGGAGTAATCCCATTTGTAAAAACTAATGATATCTCGAGAATTTTATCGGAGAAATCGTATCTCGAGAATTTTATCAGACTCTATTTTTGTATACAAGGCCACAAACCCATATTACAAGTACCAAGGAAAAAATTAATGTCTTCTAAGGCAATGTTGCAAGCCACCTTGTTTCCTTGTTTGCCGTGTAAATTAATGTGTATTCTTCTCTTTCATGCACATCAAGCCAATGCTCACATTCCTGCATGCATGCAAGGGATAATTAATATCCTCCTTTGCTAGTACTACAAGGCAAAGACCATTAATATTGCGTCGATTAGTGTTAGTGGCCTTGTATATCTGCAAATTGTAATTTTGATAGTGGCCTTGTATATAAAAATGGATGGAGAAACATGAGAGATAAGGTGAGGAGGAGTGGGGCGTGGTGGTGACTGGTGGTCGGACTGGGCGGAGGCATGGGGATGGATGACGCATTATGTCTAGGTTTCTATCTCTCTCACACACACCCACGTAGGTGGGGGACGTGCACGAAGAGAAGAGGTGCACGCACGACGCATGTACTCCCGTCTCTTTCCCAACCACACCCGCGCGGGTACACGGTGGAGCTCATTTCTGTATGAAAAGGCTTCCCACATGGTAATTTGACACATGTACTGGTTGTCCACTTGATGGAGGGAGGATCGCCTACCACGGGTGAACAAACAAATTGCGACTTTACGCGTTATGTTAAAAAAGAGGCAAACCATGTGTGGCCTACCTTAGAGGCAAGGCTCTATACACTGGAGTACTTTTGATGTGTCCCGTCAACTCCAGCACGAGGAGAAGCTTGCTTAGTATGCCGTTTCCGCCACCCACGGGCGTGGTGGCTCGCAGGATGAGGTGAAGCCTTCTTACTAGTAGTACGTAGTACTGTACACCTTACGCCCGCGCCCTCGCCCACGCGATCGGGGGCTCGCAGGACGAGGAGAAAATTTTACTACTCCCTCCATTTACTCCTCGTCCCTACCTTGGTTAGAGAGATTATCATATTGTTTGGAATATATATGTCCTTTAGTACTCCCTCCATTTACTTATACAAGGCCACTATAAAAAAAATACATTTTGCATCTATAGAATGCCACAAATAGTAATCAAGACAAAAGTTACTACTCCCTCCTTTCCAGTTTATGGCTCAATTTCAAAATCTCTCCAACCAAGGTAGACGGTGAGTGGTCGAATTAATTTCGTGGTTTGCACAAGTAATTAGTACGCTCGTTTTCTCAAGAAGTTATGTTTACCGAGGCATTAATTAGAACGAATGCATGAATGACCACTAAATTTCCATGAACTTCTACATGCATTGGTGAGTTTTCTCTTTACGCTGCTTGCATCGGGTGATCTAACGCACCTCGAAATCCAACATGTGATGGTACTACTACTACTAGTAGAATTGAGACTTATAAAACGGAAAAATGAATTTTTTTAGATGAGCCCTATAAACCCTAGTGGGTACGTACTCCGTAAAATCGGATTTTTCGGAAACTAAGTCGCTCAACCTTTATTTGCTTGTTTCCCTTCCTGCCTCCTTGCCTCGAACAAACTATGCCAAACTCCCCTTCCTGCCGCGCGGGAAAAGACCCACCCTCGCCTTTTTTAGTCTAAGTTTGTATCGATGGATCACGCGAAGCAGCAAACACCAAGCCGTGTCTTGTACTCCTCCGTCGATGCTCGCTTTCAAGAATTTTGTACTTCCTCTCGCCGACATGTGGGACATAAAGCAACCGGTTCGATGTGTCAAGCACCAAATAATAGTGCAGAACATCATGGGGGACGCACTCTAGTCGTACCGCCTCGGTAGTAGTAATGAGTAATGAGACGTCAAATCACAATGCCACACCTTCCCAGATGGACGAAGCAGCCATTATTTCACACTTCGGTTTGCCATCATCTCAAACCACGTAGTATTGCTTCTGCCTCAAGAGGGACACGCGCATCGCCTTGGTACATCATGACACGTGGGACCGCATGACAGGCCATGCTCCCCCGCCGATCACTCGGTAAAATCACCTCATTTTTATTACTTCCTCCGTATCGGTTTACATGGCATGCACGTCATTATAGGTTGAGAATTTAATGAATAGTGTATTTTTAGAAACTACATCAGCTTAAGAATGCAATGATATACTTTTTGTGACATAGTAACTCATATTTAGTTAGTCAAATGGATGACCTAGAACTACGTGCACGCCCTATAAACCGAGACGCCTAAAAACGAGACAGAGAGGGTAGTTCAGTACGTATCTTTTTAGATCAATATAGTCGGGATTCACCAAGGAGCAAAACAAAGTGGTAGGCTGCTCCTATCGTGTTGGCATAGCAACTCAAGCATGGTCAGTCCACACACGAAATGGCGACACACTTAACAGGACCCCTTTGGCCGACATGTGGCTCATCCATCATCCTGTTCCACGTGCGATGCACCAAATTACATTTCGGAGCAGCGGTTGGAATTGGAGGCACCCCAATCATAGCGCCGTAGTAGTAGAAAATGAGCGATGAGGGGTCAAATCACAAAGCCCCACCTTTCCCGCATTAAGCTGGATCGACGAAGCAACCATCATTTCACTCTAGGGCGCAAGAGCATAAGGAAAAGAGAAAACCAGTGATGCGTGCGGCAGCTACCTAGGGCACCCTAGGGCAGGGGTCTCCACTACAAATCCTTCTTTTTTGAAAGTGCCTCCACTACAAATCGGCTTCTCCCTCGTCCTCTTGAAGAAAACCGATGATGCATGTAGCGGTAGGGTTTGTAGGAGTACTACGGCGTGCGGGGCACGTCGTAGTAAATGGGAGAGGGATTGAGTTCGAGTCGACGCCTTAAATATTTGTGGGTCGCTTGGTTTTATGGGCACGAGACAACATTTTGGGTTCGGGGACCAGTGGAGATATAGTACGTACAAAAAATGTGGACATAGGTTCGACCGAAAGGCAATGATGCATGGGCCCTGCATTTTGATATACCCGGGGCCACGTGAAATTTCCTACTCTACTCAAAACTAGTAAGGTACACATGCATTGCACGCATGAGATTTGGAAACTAAATTATGAATAAATACACACTATAGCATGTAAAGCTTTGAGTCATATATGCATGATGTAGATGTTCGTTTAGTTCTTATAGTTCATCTCATTCAAAATCAATTAGTTTTATAAAAATGTTAAGATTCATGGGGTTGTGCATTGTAAATCATAAAGTAAAAAACAAATAATGGCAATTCATTTAGAAAAAAAATCAATTATGATACGGAAGATTCTAGAACAAAGGATAAGTGATTGTGCATTATGCTTAAGTTCAACCATGGAGTCTTCTAAATTGTACATGTGGCAGATCTGGTGGAATGTTGATGATATCCAACGGCCAGTAGTGCTCGGATTTACCATCTCTGCACTGTCGGATTAGATTCATCCAACGACGATCTTTCAAAGTTATTCGCACACTATATAGTTCTTGTGCCATAGTTGCATGTCTTGGAAAAAAGCTACTAGTGGGTTGACTAGCTATTTAGGAATAGAAGATTTATAAATGGAAGTTGTAGGGAAAGAGATGACATGGAGTATCTCAATTCCTATGAGTAGGGATTGGAAAAGAGATGTCATTTGTTTCACATCATAGGAACTTTTCTATTGAATCTAGAGATGACATGTATCTCACTTCCAATGAGGAGGGATTAGAACAGAGATGTAATTTGGTTCATATCATAGGAACTTTTCTATTGAATGTACGCTAATGTTTATTTTCCTTTGAAATTGTGGGAGTATAGGAATCCATTCATATGTACCAAGTGGCTCTAAAGCTATAAAAATGTGCAGTATGTGAATCTATTCCTATGAATCAATTGGCTCTAAAGGAAAATATCCTATAAAAATCATATCATATAGACTTCCTATGATATTCCTCCACACCAAAGGATGGTTGAAATTGCTGCAGGTGATACGATGGTCTTTCTTTGTAGACTCCTCTCCTATCTTTATAGTTACCTCTCGAAGATGAATGAAATGATATATACTGGGTATTCTACATGTGAAATTTGGTACATGAAAACTCGGTAAAAGTTTGCGAGGTTCGAATTTTCAATAAAGTTATATGCACTTCATTTTGGAACGAAGGGATCATACATCTGTTGCTAACACTCATGTGGAAGATTTGTGTGTAGGAGGAGTGGTTGTTTTCTTAAATGACATGGCAAAACTGACAGTGTCAGATGCCGATCTAACGGTTCTTACGGCGTTCATCAGGAAAAGGCTTGTGGCGAACGTTTGTAGGATAATGATTTCCGGACACATGCATTGCATTGATACGTTCCCCCCTCTCTCTCACGCACACGCACCCTCACGAGTCACGACTCTCCCGAGTCCTCTCGCACCCACCGTCTATCTATAGGTAGACGTCACACACATATGTGCTTTTCACACCCTACCCTTAGAACTTCTAAAAAACAAAAGACGTCGCACACATTTTATTTTAGCTCACACGTTGCACACTTATACTATTACTCTTGTGGCGAAAGTTCTTTGGGCATAGTATATTGTACTCTCACGAAGAGAAGCGGTGCACGCACACACTAGTTCTCTCACACCCACTCGCGGGTACATGTAGGAGCGCATTTTTCTGTAGCTGGTACAACAAAATCACTCCACTATATATATAAGCAGGAGCCTTAATGCTTGCTTTACTAGGGTCCCTCTCTTTCACTCTCTCATGCTCTCCAGATCTAAGCAAGACAAAGGTGGCCACACTCTCTCTCTGCTCACGGCTGGTCACAAATCCAGCTAGACAACATTGACTGGCGCAGGGGTGTAGGTGCATCGTTCACGTTGTCGTCGGCGGCGAGGGAGGAGACCAACGGCTGCCCTCACGTCCCGATCTGCGGCCGTTTCATACTCGCTGAGAAAGCGCCGGCTCAGGAGGTCCTCCGATCCCTTCTTCATCTGTGCGGTATTGTGGCCAAGATGCGGCCTCCCAACGTCGTCTTTGCCACATGCCGACTACCCTCAGGTATATATTCCTTTGAAACCTGCCTTGCTCTACTGCCCAAGCTCCCCACTTGGCTTTGTGTGGATCTTTTCCTACTTCCGTCTGCTGTTCCAAAGCCACCTAGACTTTTACTATTATTAAAGGTAAAGCTAGTTCATACAACCGACTCTAAGAGTTGGTTCAAACATGGAAGAAAGTGGGAAAGCTGTAGCATGAATCTAGGACTTGGTTCTAAGAGTAAACAGGGGAAAGTAGTAGATACTGGCTACCCAACTGGTCTCTTGGTTGAAAAGACGAAGAAAGCAGGGTAGTTGGCAAAGGGTGGGGCGAAGTGGACCTGTCTCTTGGTTGAAGAAGGAAAGAAAGTGACGGGTGTTGGGGGACAACGCAAATGAGAATGAGCAGGTCTAGATTTCCTGTGCTCACATAGGAAAATGTCGCCGAGGAGATAAAAAATGGAACAAATGAAGACATGTTGCCTGAGTGTTTGCCGCTCTCGCCAACCACATCTTCCTCACCACTTTATGCCCCTGCTGTCCCTACGCCCATATCGCTACCGTTAATGTAAAATCACATGAAGCATTAAGCAATGCCACCTAATGTCACTATAAGTAATGGTCTAGTGCCGCCGATAAATTGAAGCAATGCCACCACCATTTTATGAAGTGCTTCCGTCTTGCTTTTATTTCCCATGAATTGTGTTTTTGCAGTTACACTTAAATCTCACACTGCTAACATTGCTTCATCCCAGTGGAACTGCCCAAATTTGATTGCACATTTACTCTCCATGTGCTACTCTCATGACAGTAATACTAATGCTATTGTTCTGCATGTTAATCTAGTGGCAATGTTGATGTGATGTGATGCTACCTACTTAAGGGCACTTTCATTCTGTCAATCCAGTGCCAATTATAACACAATAGATGTTGTCGTTAATCATACGCCACTGCAAATATCTGTCACTGTTTAAATAACCGTATTTCATATTTGCACAAACAGGGATGTCTGTCTCCATATCGTTTCGGGATGTCTATCTCTGTATCATTTCTAACCGCGCAATCAAAAGCACACACCTCAGTTTTAGTAGAACTGCGCAAAATGAGATGGCTATCCCTCACTCCCGTCGTCTAACCACCCGTCTTCCAGGTATTCCTACATTGGTAGTAACTAGGTAGAATGACCAGTGCAATCTAAAAGAAGTTGATTCGTACATTTTACTTCCTGATTGCAGTGTAGGGACGAGCGAAAAAAACTTCATCCTAGTCCGGAATGCACTTTCTACCAGTTTATCCATGGACCGAGGACTAGCTGGCACGGCTGCACAGAGGTTTTTTGGACAGGTGCGCGGACAAGAGGCATTGTGGTCTGCTTATTTCTACAAATAGCGGAGCTTATATTTAGTGTAACGCATAATAGTTTCAGCTGGTCAGTACACTGCTTGGTTCAGTTCAACATTCCAGCTAAGACCACAATTATAATTGATTTTTTTGGAATGAGAGAACCTAACCCTAGACGGTGGCAACAAGAAAAAACCAGAGTGAAATCCAGGAAATTTAAGCCTGCCGGGAGGCCCTTTGGTCAGAGAAGCCTCGCTTGTTTTTTCCTGATTTGTAAACCTTCTCACAACTTTGTCTTTTGCTATGAACTAGTATATGTTTGTTATGTTCTATGAATCATTGAGATGTATAAAATTTCTTAACTTATGCTTTTCAAGTTTTTTATGAAGCTGAGTTTAATGTGAGTGTTCCACATGAAGGCTGGACTAGCGTGTGAACATTTGGAATTTACATCGCGGCCTCAGTTAACTGCATGAACCACTGTAACAAGATACATAGTTGCTTATATGTCAGACAATAGATTGTTGATTGTTAGTTGGTTGATAGCCTAGTGTTGAAGCGAGCTGAGTGAATGTGCCGTGTTTTGCACAACTGCTTACAAGTGGGGTAGCACCAACAATGTTTACAAGTACTTATGTATACGTCGGTGCACAGTTCTCGAACGAGTACTCTATTTCATCAAACACACATTGCTCGTATGATAAACCGTGCCAACTTATGTCTTACCATGCCATATTCATGAAAAAACTAGTGCAAACGTATCTGTTTCGGCAACAATTACGATGCTTCTCACATGATTCATGGGCACACAAAAGTAGCAGCAGTTCCCATAGACGGATTAAAACAGAGTACTAGCCCCAGAGGGCTCGATAACAGGAAAGGTTTGGATAATTAGACACGATCAAAACTACTATTAAACACTAGCTGGGGCAACTATTTCATGCCTCAATCTAATTTGGGTTGGACACAAGACGGACATTGCCATGAACATCATCGAGGACGTCCAGCAATAGCTCAATCCTGTGAACCTTCATGAAGACAACCTTGTGGCCTTGCCACTCATAAACTTATTTGTGGAGGCATGCCACGTCATCTTCCTGCGTAAGCTTGACAAGAACAGTATGCCTCAAAAACGAAGGAGTAGCTTTGAACTTCTTGTGCTTCAGTACACCCTGGACAACACGCCTGACAACAGTGAGGCTGGAATACAACTCGATATTGGTATAAGTCACTACAAAAAAAGACACATCCGTGACATTTTGGGCCGAACAAATTTTTTTCTTCTGTCATGCATATGACACTTCTATGATGATAATTGTGACAAAACCCGGTATCATCATAGATGTGGTGGGATCCTACTTCTATGACAAAAAATCATGACAGAAAATGGGCTTTTCATCCTGGGCGGGCCGGAGACGCAGCTGCATGACATTCTTTGGGCCGTCCATGATGGAAAAATCGTGGTAGAAGCGAGGGGGAGGAAAATTTCAGGGAGTTGCCGGTTACGGTGGGAGGTCGTTGGCAGAGCGATGCGCGTTTCTCTCGTACGTACGCGCGTGTGTGTGAGGCGTTCGGTCTAACTGAAGCCGAGCAAGGCGTTGGGCTCTAACTGAACCCGAGCGGTTGCACTGCAGGCTACGCATTACTGAACCCGAGAGATCGATCGATGGCTGTTAACTGAACCTGATGGAGAGATTCCTTCGCTACTGCTGCTAACTAAAGCCGATCGATTGGATGAACAGTGAGCGTTGC
>NC_057813.1:162603430-162605135 GCF_018294505.1 Triticum aestivum
GCGTTGCCTCTGGATGAACAGGAACCCGTGGTGTGGAGGGCTGGATGAACAGTAGACGGTGGAGGGGTGGCCGTGGAGGGGTGGTTGAACATGACCCCGTGGTGTGGAGGGCTGGATGAATAGTAGACGGTGGAGGGGTGCCCGTGGAGGGGTGGTTGAACAGTAGTCGGTGGAGTAGCGCGTGGTGGAGGCTGGATGAACAGGAGCCCATGGAGGCTGGAGGAGGTTGACGGTCGCCCGTGGAGGCTAGAGGAGGTCGACGGTGGAGATGAACAGTATCCCGTGGAGTCCCGTTTTGCGGTACGCCACACCCCTCCCGATGAACAGGTGTGTGGCAGCTCACACGCATCTGGGAAAGATTTGCGGAAAGCAGCCAACATCGCATCGAATGATTTGTTGGTCATCCACTCAGATGTCTTCACCTGAAGAAAGGTGACCATAGCTGAGAACACTAACAGCTTATTTCCTGGGGTGACAGCAATGTTGCATTGTTCCAACATGCGGGCCCACCGTTTTTCTTCTGCAGGTGAAAGTTCACGGAATGCACGAGCATTTCGTAGCATTGTTTCAATGTTGGTCAAACTCACTGGCTCCGCCACCACCACCTCCTCCTCCTCTTCCACCTGAGCATCAGGTAGATCAAGATGGTGATCTGCTGCCTCCACATAGTCAATAACATTGACGTTCACAGCTTCACCATGATGAACCCACCTATTATATGTGACCGACATCCCATACAAGTGTAGATGATTTTGCACAGTTGACTGGGGTCTTGTAACTGAATTCATACAACTGCTACATGGGCAGAGCACATCTGATTTTGGACCACCATACTCAGCTCTGATAAAGTTCATGAAGTTTTCAACTCCCCTCGACATATGCAGCGGAGAATCTTTGAGCAGAAGTTATCCAAGTCATGTCCATCTGTTAGACATAAAAATTAGTTCTTCTACTAGATATTACAGAAAAACATATATGCTTTTTTATGAAGTCCAGAAAAAAATACATAGGTCGATGTCTAAAGCTATGGCAAGATATTTGGACGAGCAGATCTAAGTAACGAAATATATGTAAAGCTAATTCAGCAAACAGATTTGAGTGCTAAATTATGGCAGGCTATTTCAGTAGTCAATGAGCCCGAGCACACAGCCATCGAACTATCGAAGGTCATCGCAACAACAAAGATCGAGTATAATACGGTGTAGAGCTATTTCACCTAACAGATTGGCTACTAGACCATGGCAATCCACATCACAATAAATATATGGAAGGATATTTTAGCAACTAATCGGCCTTGGCATGCCATCTCAGCTAAGCAGATTGAGTGCAGAACAGGGCAAGGAAGCTTTTTAAGCAGAGCATATTGACAGTAAACTACTTCGGCAAACAGTGAGATTAACAGCGTCTATCAACTAACATTCAGCGCTATACCGACATGAACGGGGCCTCAGTCTAGAATGCGCGTACCATGGGAGAAGCTGACCGCCGTGCGTCTCCACACAAACGTCACCAGCGGTGGCGGCGCTGACCGTCGTGCACCTCCACAAGAACGTAGCCAGAGGTGGCGGTGCGGCTAGAGGACGACAGTCTATGAGAGCGTACTGTGGGAGCGAGATGATCGCCGTGCGTCCCCTCGACGAACCTCGGCACCGACATATCGACGCGGCGGGGAGGGAGGCTTTGGCGGAGCGAATGGAGTGGAGGG
>NC_057813.1:162605310-162613995 GCF_018294505.1 Triticum aestivum
TTTTGTGTGTGGGGGGGGGGAGGATTTTTGTGCAGTGGGCGGGGGGAGTTTGGCGCATGGTCGGTTTCTCCAAGTGCAGTCCCACGTGTCAGTGAAGAGGCAAGCCGAAGCGCATTCTGTTTGCGTGAGCCGTGTGCAGGACCGAACGTGTGTGGGGTGCAATATGACCGCGACAGGAGTGCTGTGAGTGTATCGCCTTTTTTCCTTTTAAACTAGGTGCTTCGCCCCCTAAAAACAATGTTGCTTCGCGCGATCCATCGATACTACTACTAGTAATCCGGTAATCCCGACTAAAATGGCGCAGCCGGGTCTTTGCCCGCGCGATATGCTGGGAGGTTAGCTTAGTTGGATTTTTTAGATTTGTCTCGGTTCAATAAAAAGCAGAGTTGGTGATGATGGTGTGCCTGTCATCCTGCAATATAGGCCGTCCGATCTATATCTAACGGATAGGAAGGAAACTTTGACAATTTACCCGCACTCCTCTCCACATTTGCAGATAAGGCTTTCCCTCGTTCATCCTTTTCTCCCACAAGATCTTGATCTTCCGTGCACTAGTACTCCTACAATATGTATATTATTGTGAAAGTTCATATACACCAGCCGAGATTAATGCAAACACGACAGATTTTCATTACATTTTGAACTTTTATAAGACAGAAAAATAAAAGAAACCCGACCCTAAACCTATTCTACGGCGGCGACCGACGTCCTCCATCTGCGATCCCTATGTACGGGGGCCGGGTTTAAGACACGTGAAGTGAAGGTGCGGTCTCCTGTGAGGAAGAGTAGAACACGGGATACGGACCGGCCAGTTGGCACACCATGCCCTGCCACCTCCCATGCCCTACTCATCCTTGAAGGAGTCCCCAACCTCGGCGGTGCCGGACGTTGGACGGTGACAAGTAGGACGCGTGGCTGACGGTGCTCCCATCGTCGGCCGCCGGCGTGTCCATCGATTGTGCGGTCGCGTCCGCGTCCGTCTATGCTGTTATTGCGTCGCGAGAGGCGGCTTGAGCGAGGGCGGCGACCTCGAGCGTCATCCCCGAAGACAAGCTCTCCCGCAAAGCATTCGCACTTGCGGTCAAGGTGGATGTGGTGTCAGGTAGGAGGACGATGCGCTATGGTGTGGAGGTTAGCTGGGTGTTGCCGCTTTAAGTAGCGCATTCCGGTGAGGCCAAGCGTCCGGGTGCGTCATTAAGTCGCCAGAGTTGGTTCCTCGGGCACCGAGCCTCTTAACAACGACATACGAATGGCGGCATGAATGCGGGCAGCTGGCGCCGGCTCGGAACGCACCGCGTGACGATGCGAGGGACGAGGGCTTTGGTGCGCCAGGGTAGTCAGCTGCGGTCGTGGCAACGTTGGAGATGCCCTTTGCTCAAATGTGATCGCTGCATGTCATTGAAAAAGCAAGACAACCCGGCATGGTCTCAGGTGCAGAGGATGCAGTTGGCCACGCTACACCACTCCGCGGACGCGTCGCGGCGCCCCGTGCATCGACAAGCCGGGTGTTGGGGTGTGTTTGGATTGTGGCCAAAGTGCACCTTACCAAAATTTTGGTCATGACCCAAAGATTAGTCTTTGTTTGGATGGTTTCCATTTCTTTGGCATGCCAATGAACTCTAGCCAACTCTAGTTCGTTTTTCTTGCCAATGTCGGCCAAATCATGGGCAACAAATACCTCAACCGAAATTTTTGGCTACCCAATGCTTTGATGGGGCAACCTTGGGCACAAACCAAACATACCCTTGGTCGTGCCATAGCACAAACGCCACCCTCGGCACACTGAAACCGACCGTGTCTATCAACGATATGAGCGTGTCGCTCACCGCGGCGGTGCTGGAGCTGCGCCCCGTTGTTGGCCCCAAAGACCCACATGAATGGTTGTCGGTGGCCAGGAGGTCGTGGGCCAGCTCCTCCATTGGACTAGTATGCACTACGTCGTCCCGACGGGTGTGCCCCACATGTCGGTTTCCCTGTTTTCCCGGCCATATTCGAGCGTGAGTGCTCCGTGTTGCGCATTAGGCCTTTCACTATGTAGGCCAAGTGAGACAACTTATTGTTTATTTGAGCCGTTCAAGTGTAATCATGTGGCGTTTCCTTATTTCTCATTCCTCTCCAACCCTCTTCTCCATCGATCATGTCGCCCTCCAGTCGAGTCCATCCTCCAGCACGCCTCATTTGAACATTCCGCCGAGTATCATTCGCATGTACCCACCCTAGTCCTCTTTCAATAGATCTCCGGACCCCGAGATGAAATCGAGAGGGAACGAGTGGGGGCACGTGATACCTAAGGCGGATTAAAAATTTT
The DNA here is from genome assembly GCF_018294505.1 of Triticum aestivum. Taxonomy (NCBI): domain Eukaryota; kingdom Viridiplantae; phylum Streptophyta; class Magnoliopsida; order Poales; family Poaceae; genus Triticum; species Triticum aestivum. Next base: position 162,607,619 of record NC_057813.1, read on the forward strand.
GAACCGGTGATCATATCATCCGCAAATCATATATAAAGGGTATTCAATGTTCGTTTCATTTTTGAACGTACAATATACTCCCTCCTATCCTTTCTACCTTACATAGAAGTTTTATGTGTAGTCAAAGTATCTCTACTATGATAAAAAAGGTATCAACATTCAACAACGCCCAATCAATATTGTTAGATTCGTACGTACTCCTAGATTTGTACTCGAGATGGTTTCCAATTTGACTATTGACAAGATTAATAGTACTCCTTTCACATAGGTGAGTAAGTCATCTTAGGCTGTGCACCGTGACCAAGGAGGAGGGGAAAACAAGAGACATTAATGTTTATTTGCTAATTAATAGTATTGCATGCAATGAACTAACCACTTCATGTCATGTTTGATAGTCTTAGGTCATTAAAAGCATGCACACCCTCATCTCTTATTGGTTCATATGTTAAGAAACAATAAACGAGGTAGAAGTTAATGCACCGCGCCTACGTGTTTTGGGATTATTTGGTTTTCATAAGATGACTTACACACCTAGACGGAGGGAGTACATGAGATGTATAATGTGAAAATTATATCATTGGAAACTCCTTTCACATACGAACTTGGCCATATGCTTTGTGTAAGTTGCATGTCATATATTATTACTCTAACATTTGGTCAAAGTTAGCCTCATAAAACGCATTAGACCCTGTATGCTTTGTGTAAGTTGCATGTCATATATTATTACTCTAACATTTGTGTAAGTTGCATGTCATATATTATTACTCTCACATTTGGTCAAAGTACTATAGTGGAAGTGGATCCTCTGACGTAGGTATCCCTGCCTTACCCTCCCTTTCGGTCACTTACTGGCGGACCCCATGCTTGCTAGGCCCCGCATGTCAGTTACTTAATGGGTTCGGCCACGTCAGAGGATCCTCATCCATAGTATACTCCCTCTGTTTTCATTTACTCCACATAAAATGGAGGGAGTAGTGGTATAATAAATGACGCGGGCGGGGGAGGGGGAGGGACGTCGGTTTGCTCTCAACTGCGGTCCCACAAGCGAGCGAAAACGCAAGACGAAGCACGTTCCATTCGGTGAGCGACGTGGAGGGTCCAGCGTGCCGGGCTGCAACGCGAACACGACAAGTGCGATGTACAGTCAAAACCGATTGACCGGTCGTCACTGGAACCACTATTCACACTAGAACCTTCGCTGCTCGGCCTACGCCAGCCACTGCCCTAAAACCACACCAAATCTCCAACCCATTCCCCCACCTTTCGATCCCCTAGCCCGCACAAGGTGTCCCCTAGTTCACCGGAAAGCCATGGTGCGCCGCAAGATCACTTACTACAAGATGCTGACGCCGGAGCGCCGCGCAGAAATTGCGGCGGTGGTCGGCGCCACAGACCTCCGTTCCCAAGCTCGATTTGCGGCTGGCCAATCCCCGAGTTCTCTGGAGCCAAGCTACGAGGAGGAGGAAGCCGATCCAATGTTCACTGCGGAGGTCGTGGCGTAGAAGGCCCCCGATGGACGTCGACTTCGTGCCAGCGTCCAAGTCTCTCATGGTGCAGGCGGACCAGCGGTTCAACATGGCGATACTAAAGGAGGACCGGGAGGCAGAGGCTCAACTCGACGCGGAGCGCGCGCATGCCGCTGCCATCGAGGCTCTCCTGCAGGCGGAACCGGATGTCGTGGATGTGAACCGGGCGGCGGAGGCTCAACTTGAGGCGGAACGCGCGGATGCCGCTGCCATCGAGGCCCTCTTGCAAGCGGAATCAGATGTCCTGGACATGAACCGGGCGGCAGAGGCTCGACTCGACGCAGAGGGCGCGGATGCCGCTCTCATCGACGCCCTCCTGCGGGCGGAACCGGAAGTCCTGGAGTTGAACCGGACGGCAGAGGCTCGACTCGACGCGTAGCGCGCGGATGCCGCTCTCATCGACGCCCTCCTGCAGGCAGAACCGGAAGGCCTGGACTTGAATCGAGCGGCGGAGGCTCGACTTGACGCGGAGTGTGCGGATGCCGCTGCCATTGAGGCCCTCCAACAGGCGGAACCAGACGTCCTCGACTTGGACCGGTCTGTGCTCTCGTCCGTGCAGAGCGCCTGCACGCTCCGCTTGAACGAATAGCTGGAGGCCAAGGACAACCACGGTGCGGAGACACACGTCGGCAGTGACGGCTGGTTCGCGCCGGCAGCCAAAGACGACGAGGCCGTCTCTTTCCACGAGCAGTGATAGTTTTTCTTTATGTTGTTGTTTTTATTATTATGGATCTTTTGGTGTGTATAAACATACTATTTGTTATGCAAGTCACCCGAGTCTACCATTTCAGGCGGTTGGATGAATATCCTATGTCTCCTAACCCTTCTTTCCTTCTTCCTCACCTCTTCTTCTTGCCCAACAGACCACCGCACAGTCCGTACGGATACTCCGGTTGGATAAACATACTCTATGCACGAAAATTATGTGTCAGCGATAGGATGGCTGAGTTTGATTTCTTCACATGCGACAACACGTGTCAGTGAGGGTGTGTTCCCTTGGTTGGGTTTGCGGCATGCAGGAGCAAAGTGTGAGGGTACGGTGCGACCACGGCGTGTAGGAGCGACCATGTGAGGGTGCGGTGCGACCGCGACAGCCATGCGCAAGTATACCTCCTTCTCATTTTGAAAACTTTAGGCAAGCTTGGCAAAAATGTGTGGCAAAGTTTGGCAATGCAAGGCCTAGACCCAAACAGGATAAGTACGTATTACCTCTGTCCGGGTTTACTGGTCCCCATTGTATTTCGTGCCAAATTTTGACCATAGATTAAACTAAGAAAATGTTCACGCATGTCACCAAACATTATATTTTTCAAAACTATGTTCAAATACGAATCCAATGAGATAATTTTTCTTGACATGCATTAACATTTTGTTAGTTAAATCTTTAGTCAAAATTTTGCACAAACTATCAAATGGACCTATAAACCAGGACGGAGGTAGTACGTACTAGGAGTACTAGTGTTAAAAAAGAAAGGCGGGGTTTTCCTTCGATACAAATCCTTGTTTCACATGTCAATTAATGCATATTTGTTTCTCGAAAGACCAAAGAGCTAACCATCTCACTCCTCATCACTTGATTAATGCAGCGCCATGCAAATGAACCTTTTCACTTCTGCATGCATGCAGGGGATATTAATGTCCTTGGTTGCTAACCCCATCAATTTGGCCTCGATTAGTGTTAGTGGCCCTTTGCAAATTGTAATTTTGATATACTGGCCTTGTGTACAAAAAAAATGGAGGTAGTAACTATATTTGAATTCCTTGCCCATTGCGGTGACGTCGACGATTTTTTTTTGTGGTTTGGCGAAGTGCGTTCGACGGAGAACACCATTGAGGGAGACCACGGTAAGTCGTTCGCAAGTGCCGCCTACAAGCCAATACAACCGCCTTATTTGCATCTAGGAAGTCCTTTACTAGTACTACTACTAGGAGTACTAGTGCGGTGAGATGGTTTCTCGAAGAAGACAATGGAGAAGCGGAGTCAGCGAAGAGTGAAATGATAGTTGCTTCGTTCGTGCTTTGTGATTTGATGCCTCACTGCTTTGTGATTTTTGATAGAAGGGACAAGGGAGTAGACTTTGTGCTCTGTACTGTACTACTCCTACATGCATCCAAGCATGGGAGAAAGAGGAGAGACGTTCCATTTTTCTATTCCTTCAATCAATCAATCAGGGAGCTTCGGTTCCATCTTTTTGGCTTTGGCAACGCCGTCCACAATGGTTCCCACGATGCCAAAAGCTATTTTCACATTTGTCTACACATTGCGGATGCCCTTAACCGTACCACTTGATTTTGCTCCTGTGTGATATCTATACAAATCTCAATTATATTGATCTAAAAAATTATAGAATCAAAGATTAGTAAAAAGGAGGTGATTTTGCCGCGCGGATGCGGGGGAGGTTTCTTATTTTCGGAGGACGTTGTCCTGGCGGTTTGCTAACATGCGGTCCCACGTGTTAGTGCTTTACCAAGCTGATCCACGTCCCACATGAGGCAGAACAATGGCAGAAGCAACACATGGTTAAGTTAAAGAAGATGAGGGAGAAGCGACCAAGCTGTTCCGCGTCCCACATGAGGCAGAACAACGGCAGAAGCAACACGTGGTTAAGTTGAAGAAGATGAGGGAGAAGCGGATTCAGCAATGAGTGAAATGATGGTTGCTTCATCCCTCCAACTACTTTTTTTAGCATTATTACTTCGTCCCTCCAACTTAACTGCGGGAAAGGTGCAACTTTGTGATTTGACGCCTCATTGCTCATTACTACGCCGGCGCCATGACTGGGGTGCTTCACCCCGGCTACTCTGCACTGTATTCCGGTATGGCACGTGGACCCAGTAGCTTGATGTCCCACATGTCGGCGAAAGGGACTAGAAGATTTATGAAAGCGAGAGCTCCACTCTTACGATGGAGGAGTAGACGACACGACGGCCCAGTGAACTGTCACTTGTACTGTATAGTACTATAGTTTTGCTGTTTCGCACGATCCATCGATACAAACCAGATTAAACAGGAAAACGCGGGATTTTTCCCGCGCGGTAGATGATACTGGCCATACATTTCAAAGGAAATTTTAATGTATGCAAACTTAATAATTATAAGTAACAATATGATATCTAGTAAAACTAAAAACACATCTGATTTATTGTGTTGTGTAGTAGTAGTGCTGTATTGCATAGTTGTTAGATGTAACATGCGAGAACGTGTAGAGATGTAGTTTTGGAGGGCCTACAGAGAGAAAAGCATAGTACGGTCACTGAACTTCAGAATAAGCTGATTACGGTCACTATATACGTTTTGCGGTGATTATCCGGTCACTTGCTCACAGTTCAGCATCAGATTGCACTTTGTTGACCGGCCAAATAGTCTGTGTGGTGCCATGTTGACTAGTTAAATTAACCACATTCCTTGTGGGTCCCACCTGTCAGTTCGCATAGGGAAAAGGTCAGATAAACACAAATTTACGCAGGCGCGACAAGGCTCCAACCCGTGCGCGGGAATCACCTGGTTGTGTATGTGTCTGTCAGGGCCTGATGTGTGCGCATGCACGTGTAGGTTTAGCACTTGAGCGTGAGAGTGTGTGTTGGTCGTGTGGTGTACGGGTGTGTGCATGCAGGCGTGCGTGTGTGCATGTGAGTGTTGCGTGCGTGCGTGGCTGCGTGTGTACATGTGAGTGTTGCGTGCGTGCGTGGGTGCATGTGTTTGTGTGAGTGTTGCGTGGATCGAGTTCGTGTGCATGCGTGCGTGTGTGTATAATCACCACACCAGGTCATGTGTGGTAAAACAGACGGCTCAGCATACCAATACAAGGCCACCTTGTCCGATGTGCCCGCGGTCATGACTTCGCACCACCGTCAAAATATTTTTTGTCGTTTGTTTTCATTCTTACTAGCAAGATGCCCATGCATTGCACGTAACATCAAGATGCATTTGTATGACTTGTTTATCTTGTGAGAGGAAAGGATGAACGAGGAAAGGCCTTATTTGCAAATGGGGAGAGGTGTGTGGGTAACTTTTTGCAAAACTGCCATAGTTTCTTTCCTATCCATCAGATATAAATCGGACGGCCTATATTGCAGGATGGCAGGCACACCATCATCACCAACTCTGTTTTTTATAAGAGTGTATTTTAAGTATTTTATAATAGTGTAGATGTAGAGTAGATACAAGTCGACAGGTGGGCATGATGTTAGTGAGATAATGTGATGCAACACTAGATCAGGTGCCACGTGGACTGTTCAACTGGTCAACTAGTCATGTCATGAGCAAATACAAAGTTGTACGGTGAGCCCGTGACTGTATAATAACCACTAAACATAAACGGTGACCGTAATGAGTGGATTATGAAGTCCAATGTATGTATCGTGCTTTCACTTCAAATACAATGATCGTCATTGCATATATCGCGAGAGAAAGATGAAACACGCGTGAATTTTCTGGGGGCTTACTTTTAGAGGACATGGAGATAGTTTTGTGTGCATACGTGAAAGGGCCGTACAGGGGGGTATGCGATGGAGAGAGAGATGCTCTTCACTTCTCTTTATTATGACTAACTTTGTCTATAGTATAAAAATATACAAATTCACAGTGCGGAATAAATATCATTGTGGGCACAATGCAATGCAAATTAGCGTTCGTACTCCTCCATATAACTTTGTAATGTTGTATATATGTAGAAACTCTAAAATAATTTTTTGGCCACACTTTATTCAGAAGGAATGTTGTATGTGAAATAAACGTGAAGAGATGGCTTTTTAGATCAATGGGGTACGTGATGTAACATGTGTGAATGTGTAGTTGATGCATTTGGAGGGGCCTAGAGAGGTATGTGTGTGTATTACGTATTCAAGAGA